>NC_051450.1:15926010-15988842 GCF_001649575.2 Kryptolebias marmoratus
CACACACACACACACACACATACACACACATTTTATTTTTTTTTCCTGCTGTTGGCGAAAGGTGAGCTCAACGAGTCTGCAACCTAACCTCATGCTGCTTCAGCGCTTTTATTTTTTTCCTGACGAATTCAACTTTTTGTTTGTATTAATTTCACACCCTTAAAAAAAAAGCCAAGAAAGTGGTTTGATTCGGATGTAATCTGCTTTGCGAGCAGAGCAGCGGCGGGTTCGTAAACGAGTCAGTTTGGCCGTAGGTTGCAGCATCACCAGGGGCGCCTTGGTGTTATCAGGCAGTTGCCGGGGGGTGTGCAGCAGTCCGTCCAAACTGGGCATGAAGATCCTCGGACACAGAGGCTGACGAAGTTTGATAGGTGATGTATTCTGGGTTCGAAAGGCCGACAGGTTGCAGGGGTTGTAAGGTTGTAGGTTCGAACCCCCTGCTCCGTCCGTCCCAGCTGTTGTGTCCTTGCCTACTGGCGATGGTCAGAGGGCTCTGTGGCGTCAGTCTGCCCCAGGCTGCATCGTAGCTTACCGCCATCATTGGACAAATGAGTGAATAACTGATTTGGGATCCTTGATTTAGATCAAGAGCTACACAAGTGCTGTATCGTTGAATCGTCTGGCGCGTGGGATGTACAGATGTCCCGGTGTCCCTCCTAAGTTGTGTCTCTGGCATCAGCGGGACTACAGGTTCAGCGTCCCGTTTGCAAGCTGCCGTTAACGCCACAGAAAAGATGGCTGACGACGAGTGGCGTCGTGTCTGCGTTAGCACAGGTGGCGGAACTGAGGGCAGAGGACACGCCAGCGTGGCTCCTGGCGTCACGGTGTGGGGACAGGGTGCAGCTTCAGAGTCCACATGTCTCGCTCCTACTTCTTTTACCTCGTCCACACACGGCACACGCGTCTAAGGGACAGCCTTGTCTTTCCTCATTCGCCAACTCCAGCCCAGCGCTGGATCTACGGAGCTAAAACAGTCTCATAATTCACAAATGTCCTTTTTTTTTAACAGGGAACAAAAGAAGAAGAAGTCAAAGTTAGATGGTGGCGAAGTCCAACTAACTGAGATTCCCAAGCAAATAGCGCGGTTTGACTTCTTCTTCTTCTGTTTTTTATTGGCGGTTGGTAAACGACTTCAGCTGCATTACCGCCATCTTCCAGATTGGAGTAGGAATCAGATATATTATTTACTATATTCTTCCCAAAATACCCGTTCTTCTTAAAAAAAAACTAAAAATGCTACTAAAAGCTATATCTCCAGATGATCTTTGAAACAATTCCCTTATAACTAATTAACTTTTATCACTTCTTCTTCTTTAGTTTTAACGGCAGTCGCTCGGTTTGACTAGCTTACTGTGACTGGCTTATAAGCAAGTGGTGCGCTCTTATGATTGGCTGAAACGTGGAAGATGCCTGAATGGCTGCTGATCGTTCCCCAGACACAACTGCAGCGCGGCCCAGAGGCCAAAAGCAGCTTGTAAGTCACAACGTATTTGTGTTTGCATCAGAAACACAAGCGTGACGCTCGTTCTGTGTGAATTATGACACTGTTTTAGCTCCGTACCCGTCTGCCAGACCTCAAGGGGCAGTTCAGCAGCTGACTTGTTCTACGACTTTGTTCCAAAACCAAATGTGTCCAGACCCGAGAGGCTTGCCACACCCTGCTGACACGGGACTAGCAGAGCACCCATACTTCTGACTCCATTTGAGTTGATATTGCAACCATTGCTGACCCTCACACGACCCGTCGACGTGTGCCACTTCACCTCGCGCCCTTTGTCTAAATCTATTAAGGAAAACAAAACTCCAGCAGCTTTGTGGCAACTTGATGCTGTTGCTGGAAAAAAAAAAAAGTTGCCTTAAATGTTCAGATCTCACATGACCCAGTTTTCTTACAGGAACCCACGTTGAGACGTTAGCGAGAATTAGCACTGTGTGTTCGGGGAAAAAAAAACAAAAAAACTTGCACCTATAAATATCTGCTGCGAGTGAGGAGAAATCGCTGCCTATTTACACCTCTGTGTACCGACTGTACGCACCTCTCTGTGCCGACGTGCTCTCATTCTGGATCCGAGTGATTCAGAAACGAGAAATCCCATTTATCTCTGTCAGACAGTTATTACCCCGGAGGAGATGTGGAGGATTGTTGTGTTGTAGGATTAGCTGTTAGTTTATGCCCTTTCAAAATAAAATATAGCCCTCTTTATGATAATTTTACACTCTGTTAGACAGGTTCCGTCCTTTAACTTTCTTGATATGTTACCACAATAGATGCCGTCCGTCATCAGAGAGAAATTGAGAGCTGTAAAGACTGAGATTAGTTCTTTATTCACCTATAAAAACCACGCAAACAGGCTGACTTACAACCTGTTTTAGATCAGAGAAGGAAAGAGAGGAATCCTGGCAGCTCGGGGCTGTTTTCCCTCCCTCCTCACCCATCTGTCACCTGTACGGACGGGTGCGTCCAGCCGTGCGTCACGCTCTGCGGCGACAAAGAGGGGAAGGGGAAAGAGCGCGCTCTGTTAATCAGGCCTGTCTGTCCCGCGCAGGTGGTCGGCGGTGCCTGGCTTTTCAGCCGCCTCTACTGCAACGTCTTCGTCACGCTGGATGTGATGATGTGCACGGCCAGCATCCTCAACCTGTGCGCCATCAGCATCGACAGGTGAGTGCGCCGGGGCGTGACCGCAAGCGTTTCCACGGCAGGACCTCGTAGAGAGTGAAAGGCTGCGTTCACAGCTGACAGTCCGGTAGACTCGGTTCGGTTGGGGACCAACATTCAGCTGCTGAGGTTCGAATTCACGCTGCACCGAGTCAATCGGGCCAAACCCTCTGAGCGACCTGTTCCCCCCCCTCACCTGTGGTGGCGCCGCACCAAGAACTACTGAAGGAAACGACACAAAAACCTCGTTGAGCACAACTTCCTTGGCCCGGTTCCAATACTCTCATCCACCCTACACCCCTCAGTCCAAGTGCACAGAAGGGTTCGTGTGCAGCAGGTTACAAGCATGCAGACATTGGAGAATTGGGACAGTAGAGGTCACGCCATCGACTCGTGCCTCTGCGTCATAACTGCGACATCCAACATGGCGGGACCGGTCAGTTTTGGTGTTTTAAGAAGGCGCCAGTACGATTTTAAAAGTACAGTTTAGGTATTTTTGCTTTCCAAAGCCGTTGCAGGAGATATTTGGCTGTTCAGATGTGTTTTGTTCTGACTTGTTGATAGTTTTCACAGTGAAACAAGAATTATTTCAATACTTTACATTTAAAAACTGCTTCCTCCGTCACCGCTGCCATATTTCTGCCGTTTAATTCAGAACCCTTTCATTGGCAATAAAGATAATTAAAAAAAATTAAAAATTAAAAACGTCACATGCAGCGATGAATTGTGGGTAAATACTTCGCCGAAGTCCGCCTGGATGCGGGCTTAGCCGAAGGCCGGATGTAGTACGCAAAGGGGGCGGGGCTAAAGAGCACTCCGGAGACACACTCAAACCCTTCGGCGTGAACGCGCCTTTGAAGGACACGAGGGTGGAAGTGCGAGTATTGGGACCGGGCCTTTCTTCTGGAAAAGGAAAACCAAAATGGAGTCCCGTGAAATCTTAGCGGTATTAGGATTTCTGTTTTGTTTGTGGTCCATGTGCCAAACAAATATTTTACCTCCTCTTCACTCCACGTCTGACCCTGAGCCATTTCGCCTTCTAATGGTAGAAACGCTTGTTTGTTTTTGGTCGTATTTACCCAGAAGGCCCTGTGCTGTAGTCCACTTCCTGCTTTTGGATCAGTCTCCGGTCTGCTTGCGTTCACATACGCATTCGAACCGCGCCAGATTTCGCTTCAGCCGAACTGAGACCGAGGTTTTAAGGTTGACCAGAGTTCGATTAAAGCGGATTAAACGGGGCTGGTGTGAACGCACCCTAAAAGGGTCTCTGCAGCGGGACGGTGCGTCGCTCATACCTCCTTGGTGTGTCAAAAAAAAAATGAGGATCTGAACACTTGTTTGCAACAATCTGGGGAACTGGGCTGTGTTTAAACATTTACAGTAAAATTCGTTGCGTTTTTCCATTATTTATTCGCTTTGTTTTCTTCTCTGTCACGGTTTAATATTTAATGCCTCTCTGGGGTCTTCGAACTTACAAGCTGCAGGCATGGAGAGTACGGTAAAAATAATAAACTTGAGCATAAGAACTGGAGGTGCCGAGGGATCTATTTATACGGCGAGCAAGACTGCAGAGGAAGACTAGCGCTCTTATAAAACTACAGTTAATGCTCTGTCAGGCCCAAATTCACTGTGTCTCTCTTAGTTTGAAATAACGCTCTCATTGTTATAGCTTATAATTAGTCCTCGTCTTACAGAGCTTAAAATGTGCAAAAACATGTTTTTTTCTCCCCTTGTGTCGTCCGTAGTGTATTATAAGTTCGACCAAAGATGGATTTAAAAACAATATCAATCACCGGGACAATCAAAGATGCCATTTTTAGCAAAGATTCGCTCTTACAGAGCTGGAGGTGATTATTTGGCTGCTCAAAATAACTCGCTGCTCGCAAGAATTTCACTTTCAGATTCACGGAGGCGTTAAAAAAATTAAAAAAGGATCTAAAAGTTGCTGTGAAAAGGACTCCGGTTGGAGCAGAGGTCTGCGACCTCCACAAAAGAGCCATTTAAAGGTTCAAAACAAGCTAAAACTGAAGATAACACACCATATAAATCCTACAAATTAAAATCTAGTGTTTGTTACATTATGAAATTAAATATCTATCATAAATTATGGACACTTAGTGGTATTTTTGCATGTTAGGACAAAAAAACTCTTGTTAATGTTTTTTTCTATCCACACCCCCGTTCATAAAATTGTCTAAATTTGTGCCCCACTTTGAATTAATAAAGTTTAGGTTTGCGTATTAGAGTCAACATAAAATTAAACTAACTTTTTAATCAAAAACAAGCTGTTAATTAATGTGTCTTATTTCAGCTCAAAACTGCACTTCCTGTTTGTCCCCTCAGCCTTAAACGTCTTCAAAATGTTAAATTTTCAGTCGGATCTCAACAAGCAGCCACGCAGCGTGGCCGGGAGTTGGATTAATGAAGTGGATTAGCATAAACGGATCAATCTTTTGCTCCTTGTATCATGTTCCCATTAAACGTTTTGGCGCAGATTTGCAGAAAATTAGACAAAAGAACTGATAAAAAAAAGATTATTTCCATTTTTTTTTTTGGTTAAAGATACAGGAAGCTGCCCTGGCAGTGATTTACATCAACATGGGCAGGGTTTCCTCCAAATCCATGTTAAAATAATAAAAATTTAAACGTGGGCAAACAGAGAAGCCTTGCGGCGCAGTTTGAGGCGCACATCTCCCTTTGTGGAATGATCTGCAACAAAAGAGCTCCTAATAATACCATTAATTGAAGTTTTTATTTATATATTCAATACCTGGTGATGATAGTAAATATTTAAATGCATTTTCATACACATTTGTAATATTTCGGGTTACATTTAGAGTCCGTTTCTAAAATTGTTTGTATTTCTCTGAAAGTAGACGAACTATGGTCATTTAAAGATGCGAACAGAATCCGTCTGTCTCCTTCCTGCAGCTACAAATTAGTTTTAGACGTGATGACAGCCGGCAGTCACGCCTCAAAAACTACAGAATATTCTTTTCCAGCAACCAAAAAATAAAGCACGATTGGCATTAAAAGCTTTTAGAATAGGATGATGCACGAAAAGCAGAATGTGTGGCTTAAAGTTTAAAAAAAAATCCCAACCTCATCACGTGTTTGTGATCAAATCTTTCTGAAATGAGTCCAGTTAGCGGAAGAAACTTCCTCCTTAAATTCCAACCTAAGAGCTCCATTTCAGCACGAAGCATTAACACAGATTAGCTGGCAGGCGATTCTTTCAGCAGCTTTTGTTTCTTTAATTGCACATTGTTGGAAAGCTGCTTCCATTTAACAATAGCTAATTTGCCCTTAAGAAATGAGATTATTTGATCCCTTTTTTTTGTTCTTGAGACAACAAAAACTTTCACAGCATGCATAGTTCTCAAGTTCAGAATCATTTGGAGCTTTTGCTGCCATTCCTCTTTTACCTTAGCAGCCATTTCCGTTTCATTTATGAGTCCGTAGCCGTGTCTGCTCTGGTTTTTCAGACAACAGGTTGAAATCAGGAGAACTTCTCTGATCGAGCTCCCAGGAAAGAGCGGCTCACGTTCCGAGCTGTGATTCAGAGCCTCGTTTTTTTTTTTATTGTGACATTAAAGCAGCACGCCGCCTATAAACCACGAACGCCGCCTTTTTACTGCCCTCCCCAGGAACATCGGCGGCAGGTGACTAACGGCGGAGTAAAGCCGGGTGAAGGGGAGCGAATCCGGGATTCCCGCTGCGTTCTTACCCCGGAGCAATTATTCGGATGAGCTTAAACAATGATGACAGCTCTCTGGCTCCAAACGACATAACATCACATCCAGTTTGGGTCGGAGTCCAGCATAATTGCTAAACCCAGTTTCCCCTGCGCTCATTATACTCTGGTGGCAGAGTGTGTTGATGAACTCCTAAATCAAAGCCCAGCTCGGGCTTTCGCTGAATGCCCAAGTTGTTTCTAAATAAAAGTGCCTGATGTAACGTTCTATTTTTGGTTTGGTATTATCTCCTCTCTCTTTCTCTCTCTCAGCGGGGGTATGTGTGTTTTTGGGCATTCTTGTCTAATTGTTCTCCTTCGCCGTCTTGCGTCCGCAGCCCGACTCTAACCCTGTGTGCGTTTTTTTTTCTCGCAGGTACACGGCGGTGGTGATGCCCGTCCTGTACAACACGACCCACCGCTCCAGGAAGAGGGTTTTCGCCATGATCGCCACGGTGTGGGTGCTCGCCTTCGCCGTCTCCTGTCCCCTCCTGTTCGGCTTCAACACCACAGGTCAGGGCGTCGACGGCGCGCCAGCTGCTGCCCGGTAAAAGTCAAGGGAGCCATGTCGAAAACCCCGACCGCTGGCTCGGGAGGTGGTCTGGCGACAGACGGACGCTCAAGCTGGATTTATAGACGCGTCCGCCCTGTTGACCTTTTGTCAAGTGCGAGGTCACGACAGCGGACGGGGCGTAGTACGCTGTTAATGTCGCGTTGTTCCAGACGTGATTAGTGCAGAAAGAGAAAAAAAAAAGACGTTTCAGCCTCTAGATTGAATTGCTGAGTCTCACATTTTTCCGTATGGGAACATACGAGCGATTTGAACCCGGGAACTTTTGTTTTTTTTGCCATCATCGGCGTTTTCCTGTCATTCGGAGGCTTCTGTTACAAAAAAATGTACATCTGTTAGTTTAGAGGCTTGTAAACCTGGAAGGTGTGAAAGAAATCCTTGTTTTGAGCTAAAAATGGAGCCTGTAGAAGTTAAATTATGGTTAGCTTCACAAGTTTAATGAAACCTTTTATTCTTAAACGTTCATCTTGCTGGTGTGCTCGATTACTTTAGATAATTAAACTTTGCTTCTTGAAGTTATTTCACCTCTTAAATAAAAGAGACATTTGGATAAAGAGACAATCTCTAATTACCACGACCTGCATGACTGAGAAGATCTTTAAATTTCTTCGTTTTCCACGGTCCAGTGGCTCAACGTGCAAGGTGGACCCGTGACCACAGGTTCCACTTCCTGTTCCTTCAAAATAAACTCCAACGGCAGAAAGATCCTGGGCTTTTTGGTTGGCATCACACCTAGAAGAAGCTTTAAGTGGACCAAAGGTTTCCCTGCAGGACTTTGCAGATGATCCGAGACTTAAAGGGATAGTCCGGCTCTTCTGAAGTGGACCACACTCGGTCCAGTCTGAGGTTCTTCCTGCAGGATTATCATAATGCAGTCATGTGACTAATTAAAGCTCCTGAGAAAGCGTGACACGGTGCCTCTTGTCTGCCTTTATAAACGAAGCGTTTGCTGCGATGTCTCTTTTTTTTTTATGTGCGAACACAAAAAGCCTCACATCTAAACAATGAAATGTGGGAAAAATTAAAAACAAAAAACCAGGCTGCACAGGCACAGAAAGGAGCGTTAGTCAAAATTGTTACTGAGCTGCTCACGCCACTCGAAGCGTTTGTTTTAGCCCAGTTAGAATCGATGGGAAACAACGGAACAATGACCGCTGATTACAGGAAGCCCATTGTTCCGCCACGTGTTGGGCGGCTCGATTCGTGCCCGATCAGGTGCAGAACCCCTCGTTGCTTTGCAGCTTGACAGGCCAAAGGGAACGTGGATCTAGAAAGCAGTAAACCATTTGGAGAACAGACGCAGAAAGGCTCCGATGCGTTGAGCTTCAGTTTTTACAGCTTGGTTCGCTCACCTGAAGGAAATTCAGCTCTGGACTCTGATCGAACAAATGGCTCGAGGGAGCCTTTTATTATAAATTCACGGTACTTTGCTTCCAGTGTTAAAGAGCACAAATAACCGAGGTCGTTTAAACCCTCCGGGGGTCAGAGGTCAGGTAAACGATCCGTTTTCCTTTCTCCCGCAGACGACCCCAGGGTGTGCTCCATCTCCAACCCCGACTTCGTGATCTACTCCTCCGTGGTGTCCTTCTACCTGCCATTCATCGTCACGCTGCTGGTCTACATCCGCATCTACGTCTTCCTGAGGATGAGGAGGAAGAGGATCGCCTTCGGGCAGGCCAGCGGGAAAGTGCAGCCCGGCTCCACTCAGCTGTCCATGGTGAGGCCGTTCTCTGACTTTTACAGAACTATGAGGAAATATTCATAATGATCTGTTTGAGCAGTTTTAAGAAGTCTCAGTTTTCGGCACATTATGTTTGACATAATGTTTAAAATGACTGAATAATTGCTCGGTTCACCCTGTGACGGCCAAAGCTGCTGTCAGAGTCCAGGAGGAGTCACGGAGTCGCCTCTCGGTCACGCGGTTCCGGGACCAAAACGGCGTCCTTTTGTTACTGTCTTTGTGACACGACGCCCCGGGCTGAACTGTTTCCTCCCTGGGGTTTGCGCCGAGCTGGTCTGAAGTTGTTGTGGGCGTGGTTATGAGCTCTAATGGAGCCATTTTGCTTTACGGCTGATCCAGCGAAACTTAGAAACCTGCGAGCTTAAAAAAAGGTGGCTTTTTCGCGGCGTCTGTGGCAGAGGAGGAAGTGCACCTCGCGCCGGGGCGGCGTCGGGACACGCTCCCTTCGTTCGCTTGTTGTCGTGCACCGTTGTATTTGCAAATGCTAAATTCCGTCTGAGTCGGCCCAATAAACACGTCTGGTGGCCGGCGAGGGGAAGCAGAAATCTGAACGAGGATTAGAGAGTTTAACGCCGCAGGAGGAGGAGGGAGGAGCTTCCCGAGCCTTTAAACCCCGTTTCTGCTACAGGTAAGATATTAATCCTTCGCACCTTTTCCCCACAGAACACCACTTGGAAATGACACGTCTGTTATCTAACATTTACACACACGGCTGACTGCTCAGGATGTATTTTTGGTATCTTTTTTCTTTTTTTTCCAGGAAACACGGGTTCAAAAGGGTAATACCAGACAAATGCTGTGGTTTCTGCGTGAAGCGGCTCTGCAGCGGCGCGTTCAGTCGGATGAGGGGTTAGAGAGGAAATGTAAACGCGTGGACTCCATTTATGAGCGCCGGACACGCCTGTCTGTGCAGCTGAAGCCGACTCGAAATGAAAATGACTCGTCGGGTTAAAAATAGTGCGTTTAATCAAGAGGGACGCGTCCGGCGTCGGCCTTTTGTCTTCGGGCGCAGTCGTGCTCGGCGGCGACCGGACTGTTAAAAACTCTGACAGGTTGAGTGAAAGACTGGGAGTTTTTCTTTCAACTTTAGCTCTTTTTTTTTTTTTTTACCTGAACGTTTCCAGAGAAACGTTTTAGAGCCACTCAAATCTGACCTGTGAGTACATTTAGGGGAAGAACCGGCGTTGTGTCGACAACAAGCAGCAGTCGGTCACAGAAACACAACTTATTCCCACTTTTTTTTTGTCAAATCCATGAAAAATAAGACAGACGACGCAGTTTCCTTTTCTGAAGACATAAAACTGAGATTCTGAACGTCTGCAGATCATTGCAGGACCTGACACGTCTTTTTGTTTTAATAATCTGTCTCATATTTGATCAAATCCATCATTATATTGACGTATATAAAGAATAAATTTATTGTTGTAATCGTTGCCAAGGCGATGTCAGGCCATGTGTTTTATGTGGTTACCATTTTTATACTGTACTCTAAACAGAAATATGCTTTTAATTGATTTATTTCACCATAATAGTACATTTATTTTGTCTAAATTCGCTTATTTCACCCCATTTTTTACAATTTGCTCCGTTATAACACCAGTTGAGGGTTACATGTGACAGCGGTGGTGGGAGGCAGATACAGACGGGACTCTTATGGCAGGAAAAATTACAAACTAACGAAGGTTTCTGCCCAGGCAGGAGATCCCAGGTGACTGAGGCGAGCAGAAGAAGGATCTCGGGCTGAGGGATGAAACGACCGACTCCGGGCAGGAGGAGATCGTTAGGAAGCGGGGCTGGAGTGGACAGACCATAACAAAACCAACAGCCTAGTTAGACACCTTGTGTGTGTGAGCTGTAATTATAGGGTTTGGGTCGGGAAGGAGACTGCCTAAAAAAATATGCCAAACCTGATTTCATTGATCTATTTTTGTTCCCTCTGAGACAAAAACAGGACGGATCGATGAAGACAACAAGTCCACCTGTGGACCGACGGGGGTGGAGGGGAATATGAGACACCGTGTTCAGCTGATGATAAAAATTTCCTGTTTAACTTCCTGATTCGTTTTGTTTCCTCCAGGAGACCTGTCTGCAGGAGGAAACTCCCAAAGCGAAGCAGGACTTATCACCTATAAGGATTAAAGTGGTGGGTGATGTATGTGTATATATATATATATATATATATATGTGTGTGTGTGTGTGTGTCCGTGTGTGTCCATTTTGTGGTTCTGCTTTAGATGTAGAGTAAAATGTACTCACAAACCCACATTTTATTCACAGTGGAACATTATACAGTCCCTCCAGGTTTTCGCGGGGCATTTTCCTAAAAGTGGCAATTTCTTTTTTACTAAAATCAATTAAAAAACCATAACTTTTCATTTATAAACCAAAAATACTTCCTAGTTTTTTAAGATTCTCAAAAGGTGCTTTATTTGAGAACTTTGATAGCTTCTAAACTGACATTCATGAGCATTTCTGGATTGTCCCTGGTCTGCAGCTCTCCTCACATGTTTTGCAGACACAAAGTGTTTGTCGATGCGTTTATGTTCCATGATTACACTGCAGGACGTGCAAAACAGCTGCAGCTGGGAGGAAACTGGTTTGCTGAAATCTTTGTGGGCAAATGTGAAGCATTAGCGCACATTTTCGTTCGGTCACTGCTCCTGCACGCTCCCGGCGTTCTGATGTTAACAGGAAGTGACGTCATGTGTCTTCTTCGTGAGTTATTTGGGGTAATTTTGTATTCCACACTACACAAACCCACAAAGAAGACACTAGACCGCAGAAACGGTGGTGAATCACTTTAGAAACAATAAATATTGGGTTAAAGTTGCGGGAAGGTTGCAGTGTTTTGGGCAAAGTTGCAAAAAGTTGCGATTTCGCGGGGTTTGCTTGATTTTGCGTTAATAGTTGCAATCGCAACATCGCAAAATCATGGAGGGTCTGGTTATAAATGTTTAAACAAAGAAATTTTACCTTTTTTTTCTGGAAAAAAATATCACCTACAGTTCATAATATCATCAAAATCTCTGAGGTCAAAGGTCAAGGCTGAAAGTTATAATCGGATGGCCGTGATCTTCAGGCCCTCAGGCTGCATTAAAACCGGGTCTGGTTCTGTTCTGGACACTGCATGGAATCAGGAACTCTTGCACAGATCATCGTCTGTAAACACAGCTCAGCCTGAGTTAAAGCTCTATCAGGCAAAGAAGTGAACACCATCCAGAAACTGAAGCAAAGAGGAGAACTGTTCTGAGGTCAGACGCCACAGAGAGGAGAGGGACCAGCAAACAGCTCAAAGACCTGCCTCTCTGATGGTATGGGGGTGCATTAGTGCCTCTTGCATGAGCAGCTCACACATCTGGAACGGCTCCATCAATGCAGGAAAGACTCTACGGGATTTTAGACGACGTCGTTCTCAGGGAAAACCTCAGACCGCCTTCATTCCAGGAGCTGAAGTGAGCTGCCGGCAGTCTGGACCGCGCACCAACCGGTTAGACGCATCTTGAAACGAAAATAAAGTGAAATTATAAACTGAAACACGTGAATCTAGGTCAAACAAGGGAACACATTTCTGCTTTCTGTTCAGTCCCAGCTTTTTCAGGTTGTATAATTTCATGAATCACATTTTTGTTCCAACTGGAATTTTAATTATTTATTTCCTCTGTGTGGTCACAGCCCAGAGGGAGCTGAAAACTGGGATTTTTTTTTTGTTTCCTCGCGGCACCGTCAGCAAAACGAAGCTTTAGAAAAATGGACGAAATGACGATTTCCTCAGAGGAAAAACGCGTGATCACGTGAGGATTGTTTAAGTTTGTGGCCACGACGGGAAAACCCAGCAGTACAAGAATTAAATCTAGGACATTTAAAGGGATAGTCTGGTCATTTTCTGTTAAATAGTTGATGTCAGTCGTTGTGTTTGGAGACGGGGGCAGAAGTCTTCTTTCACATCAGTGTGTGTCTTTAGAGAAAGAGTTGTTTTATAAGCCTGAAAAATTGTTTAGCCATTAGCCTAGCCAGGATGAAGACGTCTGCCCTTCAATAATCATTTCTTTTTTTTTGATTAAAGCAGCAAAACAAGCTGAAAGCAGAAATATAAAACGCTGCCTTTTCGAAGTTGTAGAAACAAGCGTTGTGATTTAGCAGCTAATCTGTTTCTTTGTGTTTACGAGTTAGCCGGTGATGGATTGGCCTCCGTTTGGTTTTTAGCTGTTGGGGGGGAAAAACAACAAAAAACACCAAAAAGAAAGAATGTTTTTGCAGAAAACAGAGCTGCAGTTTGATAACCCTGAGCACAAACACCGCGGTTTCATGGCGTGACGGTAATAAACCAAACATTTTAAAGGGTCTTGTGATTTCATTTAAAACCAGTCAGAACTCGTGGGCTGCTCCTGAAATAACATCACATCACCTCGGGGCGATCATGTAACCCCCCGTGTGTTTTTATGTGTCTGTCTGTTAGCAAAATATCTCACGATCCAGTGGTTTTGTTGTTATAACACCTTGTAGCTTGTTGCAAACGTTTAATAAAAACAGCCTTTTCTTAAAAAGTGAATGGGCGTTGCGATTCGATTGTTGGTGTTGTTTGCGAGTGGAACATTTCCAAACAGCCGCGGAAAAAGTGTAAACACAGCTGACTGACAGCTCGCATTTGAAGCCAGGATATTATTATTTGTAATAATTATTTATATATATATTTTTATGTTGAGGAGAGCAAGAGAAGGAGTGCGTTAAAAGGTATTTTTGTCTTCAAAATCGTCACGATCGGATTAAAAAACCGACAGATACGCGCAATATTTTAAAACCTGAACAAAAAAATACAATAAATACGGATTATTTATTCAATAATAAGTACCCAATATTACTGTTCTGCTCTTTTTAAAGTAAAGTTAGACGCTTGAGAAACTGATATTAGCTAGTTAATTAGCTGGGTTATCAGGGAATCTGTTGACGTGCTTGGTTTTGTAGCTTGTTGCAAACGTTTTCTGCGAGTGGAAGATTTCCAAACAGCTGAGGAAAACATGTAAACACAGCTGACTGACAGATGCTCTACGTTCTGTATGACCTGAGAGTTCATTCTTATTAGTTTAAGCTGCAGAAACAGCATGTCAGAAAATGTTTGTGACTTTTGGAAATCGTGACTTGAACAGCGCCTGTTAATCTCTTGTCCGCCCTCAGCAGAGCGTCGAACCACCGGGCCCGTCCAAGTCGGACCTCCTCTCCGGCTGCCTGTGGCGCAAACGCCCCAAAACGGGGCCCGCCGAGAACTCGGCGCTGCCCCCGGTGGACACGCACAACTACTGCAGCATCAGCCACGCCTCCTGCGGCCGCACGGAGCTGGACCCGGAGCAGGAGCGGGCGGAGCGGGACGGGCGGGGCCAGGCGGAGCGCCCCGTCAGGATGGGCTGCGAGGTGAAGGACCTGTCAAACGGGCGGACGCACACGGCGCTGCGGCCCATGTCCCTCTCGCACATCAACCCACGGTTCCGAAGCATGCACGCGCGGGAGAAAAAGGCGACCCAGATGTTGGCCATCGTGCTTGGTGAGTGGAGGACACGTCACAAAGACACATGCTGCAGATGTTTGAAAGGAACCGAGTCCCTCAGAGTCCCTCAGAGTCCCTCAGTCTACTTCTCTTCTGGTCATGATGGCACCGCTGCCTTTCATCTCATCTGTGTGGATCAGTTGGAATAAATAAAACTAAAAATAAAAGCCTGTCAGACCATGTCAGGACACGGTTTCCACACGCTCCACTAACCAGCCGGGTGACTTCAGGCCCGGTCCAGTTAACTCCGGCGCCGCAAATATTTGACAAAACTTTAATCAGGAGGTGTCTGATTGCATCACGCCGGCGTCGGTGAAAGGAGGCGTGCACTCGGCCCAGCCAGTTTCCCCATCTGTGTTTTTTTTTTTTTTGCAGACGATTCCCCCGTGATGTTCAGATTCCAGCGATACGGCTCGAATTTCTGCTCCGCTGCAGGAGTCTGTTATACTGTGATGCTTAATTATACATCAGAAACTGCATCTGAAGCTGGATGATCGGAGGTTTTATTTCCAGGGCCAGATTTATAATCTTCCTGTATGGGAAAGCGATAAAACTTAAACTAGCTCTCATTATTATTTGGTTTTAAATGACCATCATAGTCTTCTGTTAGCTGTCATTAAAAAGTATGTATATTTATTAACAGCTGGATGAAAACGCCCTGAGATCCCTTTGTCTTCTCAATGATTAAACTTAAACACAAAATCATTCTGGGCTCAGTAATCAGACCCCAGCTTTGTGATCAGGAGGGGTTTTTTGGCTCACAATCAGCAGAACATGTTCGGAGAGTTCCCCACTCTTAAAAACCGGGGCGTCATCCCCCCNTGAAGTCATTTTTACATTTTTTTTTTTTTACACAAGCAACCACAGGAGATCAATACGACTCCCCACTACAAAGACGGCGGCCTTGATGTATTTTAAAAGCCTAGAAAATGACTACGAAAGCACGCCGTATTGATAATCGTCAGGTGGACTGGGAACCTTACTTGTTTGCGGCTGTAATGACTGTTATTATCGCTTTAATTCAGGCAGCAATTATATCGACCGCAACAGAAATAAGAAGGTGCCGGGTCTGAGTGTGCAAAATAAATACCATTTAGGAATAAAAAACAAGTTTCTCCGCTTTTGAATCCTTCATAGCTTATCGCCATAAATTCAAAGTTTCTCAGAAGTTGTTGCTCTGTTAGTTTCCCATCAACACGTCTGCTGGTGGAGGATGCTGATCAGCTTCACTGGGTCAGACGATGCTTAAAATGATCCATAAACACATTTTTTTATTCCTCTGCTTGTTGTCGAAGCACGTGGCGTCACCCACGGCCGCCCTGAAGGGAACTGCATGTTTAAAGCGAAAAAAGCGAAATAACGGCGCCTCCGCCCTGACGTAGATGTGTTTGTGTTTGAAGCTGTTTTATTCTCATTCATATGAAAACATCCTGCAGCACTAAGGAAACAGGCTTTTGTTTCGTTTCCATTAGCTCATCAGACCAACATCAGGGGGTGCTGCAGCACTCGGCGCGCCCCCATTTCCCACGGTCTTGGCTGTAGCATAGTTGTAAAAAAAAAAAAAATTTTGTTCAGTTGGTTTGAACTTCACCTCCACCATATATATATATATATATAAAAATATATGTATGATATGTATGAAGAACAGCTTTTTGTGGTTTTAGCCTTCCGCCCAAACCAAAAATGGTGTCTTAGGAACCACAAAATGTCTTCTTTTTTTTTGACAAACGTATCCTCTCGTGTTTCTGTCAGCGTCTTAAAAGGCAGCGACCTCGGAGCCCTAACCCCCGACCCGTGGCCGTCTTCTTCTTCCTGTTTCGCGTGCGGTTTTTGTCGTTTTCGGTCGTTTTCGGGATTCCCGTGTGGATGAGGGCATTTTCTGGAAGCGGTTCGCGCCGATGGCTAACACCGGGGGTCAAAGATGCTAATGTTTATAGCTTAAAAAGGATCTGTTTTAATAAATATTCATTTTTTTTGCTTGTTTGAGTTTTAAAATGGGGTTTCTGCGTTTAGAGACACATTATTTTAATTAAAAAGCAGCATTTTGCTGATAATTGAAGATCATAATTAACTCTTCTCTTTCTCTTTCTTTTCCCCCCATCTTCACTTCTTTCTAATCCCTAAAACTGACGTCACGAACCCGTTTCCCCATCCACGTTTCTCCACCCGCTCCCTCTTTCCCCGCCGTCCTTCCTCCAAACCGCCTCCGCCGCTCCAGGAGTGTTCCTCATCTGCTGGCTGCCTTTTTTCGTGACTCACATCCTGAACACCCACTGCAGGACATGCTACGTGCCGCCCGGGCTTTACAGCGCCTTCACCTGGCTGGGCTACGTCAACAGCGCCCTCAACCCCGTCATCTACACCACCTTCAACGTCGAGTTCCGACGGGCCTTCATCAAGATCCTCAGCTGCTGAGGCGCCGCGTCCGGAGATTAAAATGGAAATGAGGCCGAGCGCTTTTTTTTGGGGGGGGTCTTTTTGCAAACCGTGACCCCAGATGTTCGCCGGCGAGTGGAAACAAACAGACACCAGCGAGGTGAAGCCTCCGAATAAATGCAACACAGTGATTTTTTTTCTTTCTGTTGCTGTTTTTTCCCCTCGACTCCAGCGACTGGATTCCATTTTAGCAGTATTACTCTTCAAACAAGACGTTTAACATCCAGACACTTCAGCACAATGTCAGCTTTTTATGTTTTTTTTTTTTTCCCAGGAAATGTATTATATGTTACCGGTGCAGTTGATGAATGCAGGACTTTCGGGTCAATGTGAGTTTAAAAGCTCTCCGGAGCCCAAATGGAGCTTTAAGGCTGCTAAATGGATGCGTGGGCCACTTCATCCGAAGGCCCTCCGCCTCCGCGCCGAGTGGATTAACCGATGATCCTTGCCTCCTCCGCTCGCCGTGACCTTCAGGTACTCGCCAGCGCGTGCACAAATCCAAAAAATAAATAAATAAATTCACAGATCGTGTTGAGAGGAGGACCGTGCTGGAGACTCGAAATGGTTTTGGAGCTTGTCACGCTGCGTTGTGCTCGGTGTGGATTCATTAGGAATAAAAAAAAAAGAGATTTTTTTGTAAAAACATTCCCATTTGTTGGCAACCTTTACTGTGATTTAGAGGCTTTCAGGTTAAAGTAATAATTCAAACTTTTTTAAACAATATCTTACCTGTTGTGGATAACTCTTCGGGCGGCCTCAGCTCAGAGAAATACGTCATTTCTGACTGGGCTGATGAGCTAATGGCTAGTCTGAGCCGGGCCCAGCTTCAAACAGGGTTACCGCCATCTTAAAACGGCTCCAGTCTCAAACGCTTTATAGCAACTCTTCCAAACGCTACTTTATAAACCTTTTACACCACTGTCAAATCTGATTATGCGGTTATTTTAGGAGAAATATTAGGATTCTCCTGCAGGAAGTGCCCAGGCTGGACAGGAAGTGCTACAGCTGTGGCGGATGACCAAAGAATTCTATCATTTAATGCAGAATTAAAATTGGTGTAAAGGAGCGTGGGGATTTGGAGCTGTTTTAAGACGGCGGTAATCCACTTCGGTCTAAACTAAATGAAATTATCTACAACAGGTAAGATGCTGAATGTTCACAGCGTTTCCACAGATTAATTTCAACAGATCTGACGTCTCACTTTAACCGATCGAGCAGGATTGTAAAGGCTCCTCCGCGATGGTCCTCAGATCGGTGCGTTGTAAATAAAACTTTTCAACAATAATGGTGAATATTTCTCAGGCTGGTGTTTGCACGCGTGCACCTGGTTTTCCTGCGAAGGCCACGCAGGGTTGAGATGGTTGAAATCGATACGTAATTCCCAGCAGGGGGTTGAAAACGTTCAGCGTTTCACGTTTCAGGGCTGTGATCCAGACATGAAAGCAAACAGAGGCTGAGATGATTTGCCGTTTTTGTGGTTTTCGGCTACATATGAACTCGTTCAGTTCGGTATTGCTCATCTGTAACAACAATGAACATTTAAAGCTTGAATAATGCAAAAAAACTACATCCAGCGACATGAAATGCAAGAGAGCGGGGTGGTGAAATATATTTAGGTTATGGTTTTTATCAGCATTAGCGTTGCTAAAAATGTTTTATTTGTCCTTAATTGCTGCTCGAGGAAAAGTTTCAGGGTCAACAAAAAAGGCGTTTTCCCCTTTGGGATCGGCTACATGCTGTGTTTTCATCCAAAGACTCCATGTTTTTTTGACTTTTAATCCAGAAGGGAAAGCAAGCTTGTGAAGACGGTGACCATCATGGCGAAATATATTCTGTAAGAATCTCGACTTTGTCAAAATGTGTATTTAAAGGCCTACAGTTCCACCACCTTTAATAGGTTTTAAAAACAAACAAAAACAGGCGATATCGTAGCTGTGTCGGTCAAACCTCGTTAAACGTTCTGCTCGGTTTCGTGCGATATTATGAGACATCGATCAGGAGAGTGTGTTAGGGACGACTGTCGGCTACTACCACGCCAAATTTACCACCGCTAAGAGATATTTTGCTAACAGACAGGCAGAAGTTTTGATATTGCTGATTCTCGGCTACAACCGCACCAATTTTTAGCTCAATGTCTTCTAATAAAACGGCTGATTTGTGGCCACGTTTGTGTTTCCTAAGAGCAGTTGGCTGTGGCAGCCATCTTGGAAGGAGCTAGGTGGAAAAGTGATTTAGTTTTGAGAGTTTGATTCAAATCACTGCGGGCGATTTCCCGAGAAGCTGCAACTGTTTGAATGATCAGAAACAGAAATTTATTTATTTATTTTACGACTCGAGCCCTCACCCGCCGCCGTTAAGTTGGGCATTAAACTCTGACGGTGTTCAAAGCGCGCCCGCTGCTCGTTGGAAAGGCCCTCGTGGAGCTTCACGGTGGGGCGCTCCGGCTCAGAGTCTTTTAATTTGGACCTCGACGAGCGCCGAGCCCTCTGATGAAGCCCGGCGCCGACTAATGCCAGCTCTCTGTCAGATCTCTCTTTGTAGTTTTCTCCAAAATTCCCCCCCCCCCCGCAAAAAAAATGAAACTGACTAATGGATGAGTGTTTTCACGTCGTAAGATTTTGGAAAGGAAAGATGATGAAAAGAGATCAAAACCTCGCGGTCAAGCGAAGTAGGCCAGTGAGCTATTTTTAAAACTTCAATTCCAATTTGGGCTAAATTGACTTTGCGTTTTAAAAAAACTTCTTCGCAATGTCGTTTTTCCAAGAACGTGTCCGAACGTCACAATTAGCAGACGGCTGTTCCTCGTTTGTTGATTTACACGTGGCTAAATCTGACCAACCTTGTGTGACAGATAATTTGTTACGCAGAGCCACCTGGGTGGCTCTAATTAGAAACCATTTGGAAAGGGCAAATAATTAGATCATCCAATCAAATTAAGGTTAAATCATAGTGCTTATAAAATGTAGCGTGTCATGTTAAAACCTTAAGAAAATCAGCTTTTAATTAATCAAATGTACTTTTTGTTTGTTTTTATGGTATCTGTAAGTGCTGTTACATCCACTTTAATTATTTTCTTTATGAAATGTTGCCTGACAGGAATACAGCTGGGTTTTGTTTACTGCAGTAAAGGTGGAATAAGTTATTGAGAAGTGCTGAAACAACTTTTAAATGTTTGGTTCGGTTGTTTTGACACTGCTGGGTCGTCCTGTGGAAAGCACGGCTTTTCTAATTTACATGCAAACAATGTTTTTTTTGCACAGGTGCACCTGAAAGGTTTGGGACTTCGTTGGGCGGGCTCCGTGCTGTCGGTTTAATTTTCCCTGCTGCTCCTCTATAAAATTAAATTGGACCGAGAACAAAATACATAGGGCACAAAAAACAACAACAACAGCTGAGGGTTTGAAAGGGGAAATGTTTGCATGTTTATTGTGCCAAGTCAAGCTCAACGTTATCATGGGTTTTGTTATTTATTTACTAAATAGTCCAGAAGGAAATAAAACAACGATAGGATACATTATAATGGGCTGGATGTGAACACGTAAAGTTAGCTACATTAGCTCTTCGTCGAGCAGCTAATAAAATGTAGCTTCAAGCCCACAAGCTAACTCTTGTTAGCTAACATTTTGCTAGGTTTCCCACCATTAATATATGAAGAAGTGTATTTATCTTTAAGTAGCCAACTAGCTAACATTTTGTTCACTAGTGGGTTAGCAAATGAGCTTTAGCTTCATTTTAGCTACATTAGCTCTTAGTCAAGCAGCTAATAAATGTAGCATAAAGCTAACAAGCTAGCTCTTGTTAACTAACATTTTGCTAAGTTTACCACCATAAATATATATATACAAGAAGTGTATTTATCCATAGGTAACCAACTAGCTAACATTTTGTTCACTAGTGGGTTAACAAATGAGCTTTAGCTTCATTTTAGCTACATTAGCTTTTCTTAGTCGCACAGTTAATAAAATGTAGCATAAAGCCCACAATCTAACTCTTGTTAGCTCACATTTTGCTAAGTTTCCCACCATAAATATACACAAGGAGTGTAGGTAACCAACTAGCTTAACTAGTATGTTAGCAAGTTGGTTTTAGCTACATTAGCTGTGCTTCATTGAATAGCTAATGAAACCATAGCTAACACTGTATGCTAATTTCATTAGCTAAGGCTACTTAGTGTTTTGTGTCTAGTTTCTTAAAGTTTTCATAGGACTAAGTTGCGGTAAAAGTAAAATGAGAAACATGCATATTCATTACCAAACATTTCATATTACTTTCAAAACTGTGTTATGCTGTTTTAATCAAAATACCCGTAGAGAGCTGAGACTGCATTTTGTTTAAAAAAAACAAACAAACATCCAGATATGTTTGTTTCTAATCTCTTTCCTGTTGTTTAGAGATTATAAAAAATTAATGAAACAGTTTGCTATAAAAGTTTGAGTTATCTAGTTAAGGTTTTGACAATTATAGTCTGTTTTGCTTCAAACCAAAGCGTTTGCTGCTAATAGGACTGTGTTTTGTTGTTTGAATCAGAAACCCGGAGGGAGCTGAGATTGCATTTTGCTCCAAAACAGCCAAATACATTGGCGTGATCTAGTTAGCTTTTTGACCATTTCAGTCTATTGTGCTTCCAAACGAAGTGTCTGCTGCTGAGAGGGCACAAAAAGAAAAATGCGTGATTTGAATGCCTTCAAAGCTGTTGTGTGTCGCAGCGTTTGTGGTTGGATAACGGACGTGCAAACTAATCTTCCCTGAACTTCCGTCTTTGTGAACAGACATTACAAGATATTAATATGCTCCGCGGCTATGCCTGAGAGGACACATGCGTGGCCTTCGGGGGGATAAAGCTACTTGCTGATGTGTGCACGTTCCCGCAATAACAAACAAGCGCTTCCTTTCTATCTGTGCATTAATGAAGCGTGCAGGATGAAGACGAGATCTGAACTGGTCGAAGTAACCGGGAGGGACGGGGAGGCTCATAAGCAAAGGGGGGTTCATCCATGAGTGAAAGGTAGAGTTTGACGGCTCGCCTCATTATTTTTGCTTTAACACGAAGGAAGTAAAAGGATGAATGCGAGGCGGCGTTCATGCGTTTATCAGCGGGGCCTCAGAAGGAAAAGGGGGATGCTCGCTTGAATGACGGCTGCTCCTTGTGTAATTATAACGCACCCGGGCTCCCGCGTGTATAAACTCCAACTTTTCATTTCCATATTGCCCGAGGAGGTAAAATACACGGTACGAGGCAAAGGTTTCACCGGAATGGGTAGCTGGGTCCAAACCTACAGCCCCCTTGATTTTCCTGTTTTCGTAAAGATGGCGAGCAATTCTCCACCTGCTTCGTTTTTCTGTCATAACGGATTTTAAAGATCTCCCCCACCCATCCGCCCCGTATCTGTGGGTGGACAAACACGCACTATGATGAGCAGCTACAGCGTTTAACAGTGGATAATGATGATGGATCAAGATGTTGATTACAGTCAGTAGTGGCAACACGCCTCAAGTCTGTCACGGTCCCGTTTTTTTTTTTTTTTTTTTCAGCCAACACTCATCCTCCCACCAGCGTGTCAAGGCAACACAACAATCATCCTCCCCTCCCTGTCGTCTGTGCCGCCTGGCTGATCATTTAGCGTCATTTTGAGGTGGGAAGGTCAAGTGTTGGGACGTACGGATCAGTCAAGCCCGAAACCACGACCCCCTCCTGGCTTTATTTTACTTTTCTAACCGTTTATTCCCGCTGCAGGGGCTGAAGTGTTGCAGAAGTGTGAAACATTTACTTCTTGCCGAAAGACTAAACCCGATAAAGGACGGGCAACGGCAAAAGACGTCCCTCGAATTGTTCTCCATTTCCCGAATTCTGCAACACCATCAACATTTCAAACCACTCTTTACTTTGTCACTGTGTATTTTTTATGGTTTTATTTCATCTTCTATAGCGATCATGAGTAAAGTAGCGCCCAGTCCTACGAATGGCTTCATTTCTTCCCCCTGACTTTGCCCTATGATCATCCGTTTTTATCGATTTGCCTGCAGTTTGAGGACATTTCCTCAGAGACATGCCTACAGATGTTGTGACCTTGGGTTTGTTGGGTTTTATTTTGTAGGCCGAGTTCATTTTCATATGTCCTGTTTTGGGCGTTGTTTGCTCCTCATTCATCGATCAGCCCGAACTGCGCCCACTCAGTTGTCACTCGTCTCCCGGCTCTTGCTCCTTTCCCGTCGGGTTTCTTTGTGTCCCCCGTTTGGACGTGTTTTGTTCAGTTGTCGTTGCTGCCTCGACAATTAGTTGTTTTGGGTTTTTTTTTTAAATTCTCACTTTACTGGCCTATCTGCACTCATGTCCTCAAGAAAAAAATACAATTCCTGACTATGTATTTTATCAAAACAAGCAATGAATGTCTTTCTTGGTAGGGTAGAAACAAAAAGTGGTGGTTACTGAGGAAACGGGTACAAAAAATACCCCAGACTAAGGGGGATGCTCTTATTTTGAAAGGCGTCATTGGGTTGTAGAAGACACCTCGATAGCTGGTTTACAAAAGCTTTATCTTGCACCCTGCAGGTGACCGAACTGTTCTAGGATTATTAACTTTAAGATGCCTGAATCTGAAATTTATAAAATGGAAATCCTGATTTCACTGATCGGGCAGCTCCTCCCAAACGTGACTGGCCTCCGGGAAGCTCTTATCTTTCCGAGGGGAGGGGGGACTGAAAAGCCTCGAGAGGACAACGCTCTCCGTGTGACCGGCATTCATTAGCAGCACGGAGGTTTGGAGGAAACAATTCAGTGTGATTAAACATAATTAGTTCTAGATGGTCGGCCAAGCGAGATATTGGTAAATAAGAGGGGAAAGGGCATATTTCGAAGCGGATCACCATGCTTCAGTCCGTCCAAGTTTCAAATAAAGACGTATATAGAAGTTTTACCTCTCAGCTTGAAGTTTTTGACCAGAATCACATTGTTTGGGTTTTATTCTTGTCCAAAAGAAAACGGGAACATTTCTGTGTTTTTAGTGGCAGGGCTGCTAATAGAAAAGTGCCTTGGCAATTTCAAACGTGTCCTTTCACTGATTTCTTGTGCACACAGTGGTCCGTCCTTTAAATTCGGGGCTGCACGACCCGACTGTCAGTGTTGTGTGAGAATGAAATAGAAGAAAGACACAAGAAATGATTAACAAAACAGCCAAAGTTTGAAGAGAAAAAAGCTGGAAGGCTCTCCTTGGATTAAAAGCACATAAAAACCGAAAGGACGACTCAAGAGTTTTGGTGGAAAAAAAACAGTTTGTAAGATTAATTTTAGCTGCAGAAAGACAACCGAAGACCTGGAGTTGTACGAGTCGTGTTCGAGGTTCATTAAGAAGTCCTCCGGATCCTTTGAAAAGCCTCCTGAGAAACATTAACATACGGCGCGCAGAAATGTAAATGGGCTTTCGCTTGTTCTGGGTGACCACATTGTTTCAAGGTTCCTTGAGATCCTCTCCTGCGGAACGAGATTAAAGGGCAAACGCTGCCGCCCTGCGAATTACCATCACAATGTGGCCGTGGGCACATTATCCGAACTCCCGGGTCTGAATCGGGAAAACTACTTTTGGAGGTAATGAACAGACACGAAGTAAAACAGTGTTAGGGACAAAAAAAAAACGACACCTTCATACCGATCAGGATTCATCTGAGAAACACCAGGGGAACGCTCCATGGAGCAAATATCCCTTCAATATGGAGATTTCTGTATTTCCCAAGAGAAATGGGAAAAATTGTAGTAAACTTATTGTTTTACTATCATGGAAGGGTTTCCTGTATCCGCCAATCTGCCCCTAATTGATGATTTGTGCTTCAGCAAAGCGAGGACAGGCAAACATAACGAAAGGAAGAACACTGAACATTTTTCTGCATTATTTATGTGACAACAGCTGCTTCCAGCTCCATTCAGTTCGGTTCGTTTCACCGAGGAAAGTGAAGAAACGAGACCAAACCGTGACTCCGATTCGAGAGATTCCGGATTCAAATCCTGCTACAACCGATTGATTCCTGTTGTCAGGATTAGGGGTTTCTTTGTGTCTTGTATTTTGTTGTTTGGTTGTTTCCCGTCATCGTTCACGTCTCCTCAGTCTCTTGTTTTCCTACCACGCCCATCTTCACCTGATCCTCATTGTAATCACTTACCTGTGCCCACTTCCCCTAATTACCCTCTGGTTTTAAAACCGGGTCATCTCCTCCACTCGCTGTTTGGTTCTCCTCTTGGTTTCCTCCGGGTTCGCCTCCTTCTCCTGCCAACCCGACACCTGTCGCAATACGACGCTTTCATGTACGATTCGAAACGCCAACTAGTAAATGTTTTATATATATGCATCAGGAAGCCACCGGGTTGAGTCAAGTTTTTCCTTTTGGCAGCACGTAGCAGAGCGACAGGTCGGTTTGTCCTCCAGCAGTCTAAGCCTATAGCTGCAGAGCTAAAGAAGGGCTCAGGAAACCCAACCCTGACTGTAGGATTTATTAAAAGTAGACAGAGCCTCACGGACAGAAACCGGAACTTTGTTCTACAGGAGAGGAGCCTGAGAACCGTTTTAGAAACTCTAGGAACCACGAGTACACCTGCGACCAGTAAGATCTTTAATATAAGCTGGAGGTTGGTTGTTGAGAACTTTGGATGTTAGGAGTAAAATGTTAAAATCTATTCAAAATTTTACAGGAAGCCAAAGGACGCTGCTTTTCACGGGTTATTTTTGTCACCGTGGAGCCGGTGAGCACCTGGCGTCCCCTTCTTTTTTTCTTTTCTTTTTCCTGCCAGTCTGCAGAGCAATTAAAGCAGGAGCGCCCAACCACCTTCGCAGGAGTGGCGCGCCATGTAATCTGCATCCGTGTGCGCCGCGGAGGTCCACGGGCGCTTTTTTGCACGCGAGTCACGGAGACGCAGAAGGGTTGTGGAGTTTTTTTTTTTGTTTTTTTTTTATTCCTATAGAGGTCAAAGAACACGCAGCATCAAATGTTGTATAATTATAGCACATTTAGACCCAAGCTGTCACAGTGACTCACTAATTACATGCCTTGGTGTGGTGCTTATCGTCCATTTTAAGCAGGCTGCTGACTAGACGTTCTGCTCCAAAGCTGGGGAAACAAAAAAAAAATGACCCCTTTTTTTTTTTTTTTTTTTTCCACATTCTTGCTCATTTAGAAACCTTTTAACGTTTCTCCTAAATTATTCACCCCATCCTCACAAAGCGCCTCAACGCAATTGGTGACATTAATCAGCCGGCAGACGCGCTCCTGCAGCAGAAACCTCCACGATTTGTTTGTTTTCATGTAGGTTTTCTCGTTTTAATCTCTGCACAAAACGACTCCTGGCGTCCGTTTTCCCATTTCTTTCTTTCTTGGCTCGTCTTTGTTTTGCAGCCGAAGTTGTGTTTTTTTTGTCCACCTCCATTCCGCCATTTGATCTGAAGGGTCTTAACTGCGCCGTGGCTGCACGCTTTGTGGCTAGTTAAATAATAGACTCATAGAAGAGCAATTCAGCAACAAAAAAAAGTAGTTTTCCTTTTGTTTTGCTGGCTTAGAAGCGTTCGCCTTCGATGGATTCCCCATCAAAACACATCTAAAGAAGAAAACCTTTTGGGCTCAAGTCATAATGGTTTAGTTAGGAGGTAATTTTTAAAATGACTCCATAATAATGTTGAAAGCACACTTTTTAAGGATACATAATCGCCTTAGGAGTATGTTTACCAGCTCTGCTTTCTTGCTTTTAGCTTTCCAAAGTTGTCTTTGTAAAAAAAAATAAATAAGAGTTTTATTTTGTGAAAACTGGACTGATGCACAGCTTTACTTTGGTGGAAGCCAAACGCAGCCGGCGAGCACGTTTACCTCCTAGCAGCGCTCGTGCACGGCAGGGGAAGGTTGATGATTTGGGCTTGTATTGTAGCCGTGGTGTCTGGGTCCAAACTGAGCCTTAGTCGTTCGAATACCTCATCAGAGTCCAACTGGAGCGCTCCGGTGGGGCGTTAACAAACTGAATGAGCTGTAAAAATGAACTAATTAGATCACACAAATGATGATTTCTCTGAGTTGTTGTTGCCAAGAGGTTTCTGAAAGCTGTCAAACGATGAGCTGGGTTTCTAGTTTTCACTCTGCTTCTGCATTTCGGGAACAAAGACGACGATCTCTCGTGTTTCACCGTCGATCTGAGGTTTTATTTGACTAATCTGATGATTTTAGAATATTTTTCATCACACAAAACTCCCAAATCTGCTTATCGGCTTATCTTTTAAGTTCTGTATAGTTTAAATTTAAAATGTTCACACATCAAACAATCTGCAGAGTTTTTTCTGCACTTTAAAGCTGTCGTTTTGCGACTTGTCACCTCGGTTTACGAAGGGAGGATTTAGCTTCCTCCTGTGGCTCAGACAGATGATTTTCATTGTGGAGCCACAAGAGAGAATAGAATTTATTACACTTCAGCCAAACAGGGTTCTAAGTTCATACCAGCAACAACAAAGAAGAAAAGGTATCAAAGACCCTGATGGAGCGGCGGTGCCCCCCAGCTCTTACCCGGTGACAGCTGAGACAGGCTTTTAAAGAGCGAAGCTGACGAGCGCCTCTTTCTTTTCATCTGCGCCCTGAAGAAGACCCCCCCCCCCTTTCATCTGTTGTCCAGTTTCTCATATATCCGCGCACATCTCTTCCGATTCCTTTCATATTCCGCGTTTCCTTTTCCAACGCGATCCCCCCCTCCTCTCCTCGGCTGTCCGCCCCGCTCGTCACCGTGAAGCTCGTTAATTAAACCGTCTGATCGAGAGACACCCCCCCCCGCGCCCCCGAAGGGAGCGATGTTTAATCGATGAGCACAAACAGATGACTTTCATTTCCACGCAACCCACCGCCCTGCACATCACACTTGTCTGTTTCTGTTTTTTTTTCTTTATTTTTGGTCCCCGATTGAGGGAATCGTGAGCGCTGGCGCTCGGACAATAACAAAGAGGGCCGTCGGAGCAATCTCAGTCAATCACACCACGCCGTGACAATCTCTTTCTCCCAGAAGTGGCAATAAAGAAATAGTTTCCCTGCCGCTTCAGGCCTCATTTTTGGTATCCGTGCTTCAAAATGTTCCCGTTCTTCGAACCTTTCGTTGTCCTTCCCGCTCTTTTTGATGAGCCTCCTAAACCAGGAAGTGCAAAAAGGTTTAACTAATGAGCGAAGTGGAGAAAGTTCCCCCTTCGCTGGCGTTACCTGCAACAAGGCGGCGGCGGGACGGGGTCGAGGTTTACACGCAAACGCAGCGCCCAACTATGTGCGAAGACGACGGAGAGGATGGCGTATTCATGCGTGAGGATTGGCAGGAGCACATGTGCGTGCCGCAGCCAGACAGAAGGGGGTCTGGCCTTCCCTCGGCTGCAGGCGGGATCCTGTTTCGCCCAGCTGTCCCCCCCCCCCCCCACACACACACACACACACACACCCCGCGGCCAACTCCGGGTTTGACCTCCACATCACCGGCGACAACCGTCTGACCCAGCTGGCTCCGGGAAAAACAAAAAACTGCAAATCTACAAAGAAAGCACGAGTCGCCCCTGCTCACAAAAACGGCTCCGCTTTTTTTTTTTTTTTGGCTTCCAGACGACGACTCTGCACGTTAAGGTCACAGGAAATAAGTGCAAAAAAAAACTATTTTTTTATCAGGACGTCTGCTGCGGAGTGTTTTCTGCTCGGACGCTTGGAATAAATATGGTTCAGCTTCTAATTCCCTCATTGAGTTATTTACTTTAAGGCTAATTCAGCCAAATTAGCTCCTCTGTTGTGTCTGGTGCCGTATTCTCCGGACTATAAGGCGCACTTAAAAGCCTTCAATTTTCTCAAAAAACGAAGTGCGTCTTATAATCCGGAGCGCCTTATATATGGAAGAAGTCGTGATGTTTTAGTACGACTTTGGTTAAACTACAAAGCTGCGCCGCTCGCAGCATCAAGTCACGTTTTGTAGCGTCGCTCGTTGGAGGCGTATCCTTCCGTGAGTTTTGAACCGTTTGATTATCTGTGTGATCTCATAGACGGATCAGATAAATCACAAGTGTCAAACTCAAGGCCCGTGGGCCAGATCCGGCCCTTGGTGACATTTCATCCGGCCCCCAAGATAACATTTAAACATTATTAGATCCGGCCCTGCGGTCTGCGACAGATCGAGTCTCCGTCGCTTCTCGTTTTGTTTAGTGAAGTCTACCTGCGACGGTCGCTTTGAAGCCAAGAAAACAAGTTTTTATTTCTCAGTAATCTTTGATTTTGACGTAGAAGGAGCAACAGAGAACATCGAACAGGACAGATTGATCTCTTGTTGCAGCCAGGAAACGATATCAGGTATCCGACTTGCGTTAACGTGTGTCAAACCTACAGCGAATTTGCTTTAATGTATTTATGCCTTTTTCTGTATTTTCTTCTTGTTTCGAAGTTAAATGTTTGTAAATGTATGATCGGATTTGATTTTTTGCTGTTTTAATGGGGAAAAATCCATAATGAACGCTAATGATGTGTCTTTTAAAGTTTGATCAGTTTTTCTTTGGTCATTAAAATATGTTTGCTCTAATTTCTTTATAAAATGTAACCGAGGAAAGGATATTTGATATGTATTACATCTAAAACCAAGGTTAATTTGTGTATTTTTTTATAAGTATTGATCCAGATTGGCCCTTGGCTGGGACTGAGTTTTTAAATTTGGCCCCTTCGTGTTACTGAGTTTGACACCCCTGATATAAATGCTGATACAGGCGAACCAGCTCCGCTAAAGCACCGAAATCCTCCATTTTCAATGGAGCGTGGCGTGAAATTACAAAAATAACAATGCGCCTTATAGTCTGGAGCGCCTTATATATGATTAAAGTTTGAAAAGGGACCATTTATTGACAGCGCGTCTTATAATCCAGTGCGCCCTATAGTGCGGAAAATACGGCACACGTGCGCCATTTTCACTTTGACCTGCTTTGTATCTTTTCCCTCAGTTTCCTGCTGGTTATTCTCTTTAGACGTCCGTTTATTTGCTGCTTTGCAGTCGTTTTTATCGAAGTTTTCTGTACTTTCACACGCGTTAAAAGCGCAGCCCGGTGAGGCGGTTCTCCGGGCGGCAGAACGATGAGTCAGATGGCGTCAGCTCTCCCAGCGTTCGGTTCGAAACCCAGGGAAATGGCAAGTTTGTCCAATCGTTACGAGGTTTCACGATGAAACTTAAATGTCAGCTTTAAGAGGAGGAGGGGGGAAAAAAATAATAAAAAATCAAGGGATCGCCAACATCACCGGGATTCCCCTGGGTAGAGAGTAAATGTCAAGATTTCTCTGACTGGACCACAGCAACAGCTTTAAAGACGGGCTTTAGAAGAGGTTAAAACCTGATTAATAATTTAAAAATGCTGACAATAATAATAATCTCTGACTCTCCTGACTTTCAGTAAATAATGGTTTTAAGAAACGAGAAAGGAAATGTTTGATTACTTGGCTTCTTTAGAAATGTAACCGTGGTTTACTGACTGATGAGAAGGAGCTGTAAGTTATTATTCATCGCAAATCCTCAAATCCCAAAAAAAGGAAAGACATTTAAAGAAGGAACACAAAAGAGGGAGAGAGATAGGGGAAAAACGATCATTTTAACGAGCGTTTATAAAGAAAGCAAAACTTCAATCTGCCCGTTTCAGAAACGGTTTGACAAAAGCAGAAAGCCTTTTATTTACGCCGTTAAGTCCAATTTGTGACTCGTGTTTGTCGAGTCTTTTGTGCCGACTGTAAACAAGCATTGATTAGATTTTCATCTTTTATTGAGCTCTCCCTGAAAAAAAAAAAAAACGCTGTCTCCTCGTTTCCCTCAGTAATCCTTTTTTTCAGACGCCTCGGGTCCAAATAACTCACTCGTTCTTTGTTCCCCTCCCCCCCGACTACGAAACGACTTTGATGTCGTGTTTTTACGGGACCGAGTCCGAGTCCACGAGGTCGCCGTGGACTGACGTGATTTATTGAAGGTGAGTTATCGTGAGAGGCAGGAAGCAAGGGACGATAGACGGGCTGAAAAGTGAATAGTAAGTTTTTAAAATGAGATTAAACCAGCTGTGAAGGACACGGCCGCCGTGAGACCGTTTAAGATGGAGACCCTGTCCTGACCTGGTACCGGGTACCAGATCCGTCCCCGGTGTATTACGTCGGTAGTTTCGCCGTCGCACCTCCCTCGGCTCACTTCCTGTCCTTTTATCCCAGAGGACGGAGAACTCAGACAGTTCACCCTTTAAATTATGACACTACAGTTTAACTATTTATTCCTAATAAGGCAGAAAATTAATACAAAACAACGTCTGATGGACGGAGCAGAGATGGATGGATGGTCCCAGGCTCGACACAGAGGGCCGGAGCGCCGCCCAGTCGTGATATCAGTAACTGTACTACGTGTTGCCAAAAAAAAACAAACAAACTGGCTTTAACTGGTTAAAAAACTGGGCGCGCACAAATGTGGCCGCGCAGCTCCCTGGTCGTGGTTTCGGTCGGCTCGGAAAGTGAATCAGCTCTAGATCCTCATCCGGTGTTTTTACTTCCTGAACGTTTCGTTGAAATTTGCAGCGCGGCTCACGAGATATTTCACTAACAGACAAACTGAGTCGGTTAAAGGTCACATCTAAAACGTGCCTTTTATGTCGGCGGTTGACAAAAAGACTTTAACAGAAAAAGAGAAGCTAAGAGGACTCTCGTTTGGTGGTAGTGTGTCCTCTGTGAGACATTTCTAATCGTCTGTGGACATTTTTTTATTGTTTTAATAGAAACTAAACAGATTTATTAAATTAAATACAGCTGTATAAATTCCAGGGGCTGATTTCAGGTCCTCACCGTCTCCAACTACTTCCTGAAATTCATCCAGTTCCTTTTTTTTCTTTTTAATCAGGAGTCAGAGGGTTTGTGGAGTGATTCTTAGAGGGAAATGTCTCCTGACAGGTTCGGAGGTAAACAGACCTTTAATGAAAAGGAGGACGAGATAATAAAAACATCTCAGGTGGGCAGAGGCTAATACCTGGAGGGCCGCTTTGAGACAGATTATTAATCTGAACGCAGCGACTCCAGGAAGTAGACGGGCGTCAGAGCTGAAGGAATAACGCAGCGTGAAGAAGAAGCTCTGAGTTATTAACGTTAACAGAAGCAGAACACGAGCTACGAGCAGCTAAAGTCAAGCTAGAAGCTTAAGAAGCAAAATGTTAGCTAGCAACTAAAAGTAGCAAAAGGCTAGCTAATAGCTAAACGTAACAGAAGGCTAACTAAAGCTAGAAGAAGCAAAATGTTAGCTAAAAACCAAACATCTCAAAAGATGAGGTGGAAGGGAAAAGCAGCAAAAGGATAGCTAAAAAATAGGAAAATAATAGCTAAAAGTCCAAAGTAGCAAGAGGCTAGCTTAAAGATAAAAGTGGCTAAAGGTCAGACAAAAGGAATCAAAATATTAGCTTGAAACTAAAAGTAGCAAAAGGCTAGCTAAAGGCTAAAACTAGCAGAATGGTAGCTAAAAGCTGAAAGTAGTTAAAAGGCTAGCTGAAAGCTAGAAGAAGCAAAGCGATAGCTAAAAACGTAACATATCAAAAAGCTATCCTGAAGCTAAAAGTAGCAAAAGGTCAGCCAAAAGTATCCAAATATTAGCTATAAACTAAAAGTAGCAACAGTTTTGCTAAAAGCTAAAGGTAGCAGAATGGTAGCTAAAAGATGAAAGTAGCTGAATGGTAACTTAAAACTGAAAGTAGCAAAAGGCTAACTGAAAGCTAGAAGAAGCTAAATGATAGCTAAGAACTAAACATATTCAAAAGCTAGCTTAAAGCTAAAAGTAGGAAAGGATCAGCCAAAAGTATTAAAGTATTAGCTAGAAACTAGAAGTAGCAAAATGCTTGCTAAAAGTAGCAGAATGTTAGCTAAAAGCTAAAGGTAGCAGAATGTTAGCTAAAAGCTAAAAGGAGCTTAAGAAGACAAAAATAGAGCAGGCTTGCTGAAGCAGAGAAAGACTCTTCTGAAGGAACTGAAATGTGTTTTTGTGAGTAAAATATTTGTAAATAAAGTTAAATATTTTGAAAAACAAAAGTCAAAGTGAGAGCAACCGTTTCCTGAAGCAGTCGAAGGTTTGGACCAATTATTGCTAATAAAACCAGCTGTTTATCATTTCTGCTGAACGTAATCTGTTTGATTCAGCCTGATGCAGACGAAGGAATCCTTCAGTCAAACCCTCAAACACGACGGGTTTTTACCTTCATTAGGATTCACTTCCTCTCCTCCCATTTCTACAGGAAGCCAGATTTCCTGCAGAAGGAGGCGCCTCCTCTTGTCAGTAAAGGTCGACTCCTTTCGTGGCCTTTTCATAACCGAACCGAACGCCGCTGACCTTTGCTTCAACTTGCCCCGACCTCCATAAAAACTGCGACCCCACGTCGGTGGAAAAAAAACAAAAAAATCAAACCGAACTGGTCGATGTGGTCATGAGAAAAGATGGCCGTGCGGCGCAGCTGCTGAACGCAGCGAGCGGCCTTTTCAGGAAGTAAATAACTGCGCAGACAGATCATCACTCCCGCCGTTTCAGGTGCCAAAAATGAAAAATGATTGTGTCGTGCATCCACTAGATCACTATGACAAATACACGCCAACAACAAAGACCGCTTTGAATATTACCTAAAACTCCACACTTTTTTTTGCTGAGTCATGGGTGGAGAAAGCGGCGAGTCATCCATTTTACTGCTTGTGTTGATGGGAGTTGACGTCGATGTGCAAAGCAGGTAAAAGCTACACGAAATGATGATCCTTCACTCCTTTTTTTTTCTTATTTTGAGCTTCGGCGTCTGCAGCTTTTGCTTTCGGCTCGGTCTGTGTTTACATGACTTACAAAGGGGTTCATCCCCTGGGATGCACACGTCCGTGTTCACCAGAGGATGAACCTCTTTGACGTCCATCAACCTTTGACCCTTTTCTGTTTCATCAGGAGGTTCAGATGTCGCCTCACCGTTCAGGACTTTCTATAAACTCCTCCAGCTTTCTGTCTTGCAGATTAAGTCGATGTTCAAAAGATTTCTATAATATTTGTCTCAAATTGGTTGAAGTTGTCGTGGATGTCTCAAACCCTTCTCATTTTGTCTCAGACATCTCTAACTGGTCTCAAACCCTTCTCATTTTGTCTCAGGCATCTCTAACTCGTCTCAAACCCTTCTCTATTTTGTCTCAGGCATCTCTAACTCGTCTCAAACCCTTCTCATTTTGGCTCAGGCATCTCTAACTCCTCTTCAACCTTTCTTATTTTGTCTGAGGCATCTCTAACTCGTCCCAAACCCTTTTGCACCTCGTTTTATGACAGAAAACATCTGAAACTATCGTCCCAAATGTTCGAGTCTAAAAACCCCAGCAGCGGTTAAATAACGATTAATAAAAAATCTTAGCCAGCTCCGCCTGCCCTCATTTAAAATAAGTTTACAAAAAAATAAAATAATTATCAGTATATTCAAGGAAGAGTAGCGTAAATCTGAATCAGTACATAAGAGGCAATAAGGAGGACACTTATGTTGCTGCTTTTCAGTTTTAATGGCGAACGTTCAACACATTAATCAGAAACTCTCTCTGAGAGGAAATGTATCTAATTTTCTTCCAATGGTGTGGGATTAAAAACAGTGTAATTGTTAAAATGAGAGGAATAATCAATATTGAGTTTGTTGTTAGCTGGTTGTGAAAAAACTCCCCAACGAAGACGAGCTTCTTGTGTTCAGTCTGAGCGTGGCAGCGGTGTGCCGATCTCATAACTTCCTGTTTAAAAGAAGCTAACAGGACGGAGACACTTTTCACTCATTATCCCAGTAATACTTCGCTATCCGCTCAAAATGTTCTTTGTTGGAGGCTCTTATTTGCACCTGTTGGCCGAAGAGGTGCCCGAAACTGATGGCCTGATGTCGGAAGAATAAATCCCCTCAAATACCAACATGAACGAGCGGACGATGATTTCCTCGCGCTTCTTTCTGCACGGGCGAGGCTGACCTTTAACATCTCCCACTCAGGAGCTCCGCAGTGACCGCCTTTCCTTCAGGGGGGAGAAATCGTCTCCCTCGATCTGAACCCTCGGCCCGTGTGTGGCAGAGTAAAATGGAGTCCCAAACCGCTCACCGAAACTGTACGGGTCACCACACCTTACAGGTGAAGCTCAGCTTTTAATCTGATTCATCTGTCACTTGTTTACTTGCCACGCCCATCTCCACCTGCTCCCAGTTTCATAATCATCTCACCTGTGCCCACTTTTCCTAATTACCTCCTGTGCTTAAAACCTGGTCATTTCCTCCCCTCCCTGTGGTTTCCGTGCATTGTCCGGTCGTCCTCAGGTTTGCTCGTGTCTCGTTCCTGGATTTTGTTGTGTTTAGTTTGCTGCAACGTCAGCCTTTGTTTTGTGTTTGTTGTCAATAATTTAGTTCTTGCAGTGAGTCTGCGCTCTGGGTTCGCCACCTTTCCCCCGCACCCCGACAGCGTTAACATGAACCCAAACACGTCGCCGTGAATAAATGAATTTACAGTAGCTGCTTTTGCCACAAGAACACTGGCGCTAAAATCAAAAACCCATTCCAGTGAACTGACATCCAAACAAATAGGATTTTTTTTTACACAATGAGAGTCCCAATAATGAAGCATGACAAGCAATCAGGCCGCGGCGCGGAGCTGTGTGGCACCGTGTGTGCAGACGATAGATTAAATTCACTTTCAGCCTTTACTTATTACCTTGTCCCATTACATTTTGCACCAAACAACAAAAAGGGGGGCGGGGTTGGTAATAAATCCTGAGCAACACGGTGTTGTGACCTCTCTGCTCCGCCACAAACCTGGGATTGTTTGATTTTTACATTATGATGCTCAGAGCTGCAGCCCTGACACAGAATACCCCCCCACACACACCCACACACACCCGGCGGCGGCAGACTGTCCCCGTTGATTTAGCGGACCCGAGTCCCGAGGACGCGTCGGGAAGCTAATAAGGCATTTGGCCTCCTGTTTGGCGAGCAGTCGTTCGAAAGCCGGGGCGGAGAGGCGAGCGCCACGGCTGCTCCTCACCTGGCGGGTCACCGGGGATGGGGTGGGGGGGGAGGGTTTCCATGGGGACCAGGGAGTCGGATCCGTCTCGGTTCGTGGTGTCCTGATTGGTTTTGATTGGGTGAAATGGAGGCGAAGCTGCTAAATGAGCCAGCTGTATGCGGGGCTTCGCTGTCAACAAAACTCTAAAAAAGACGAAATAAAAAACACATTTGTGTCTGAATCTTGAGCCAAAACAAGAGGACTGAGTGACACATTTTACATTTTATCACAAATGTGGGCAAATACAGCTTATTTAGGGACATCTCTGTTTCTCCTCGTTGTCTCACACCTGTTCGCCAGCCTCACCTGTCGCCTCTTAGCGCAAAAAGGGGGGAAACCTGAAGTCATAAAAGGTGCTTGTTTTCTCTCTCATGGTCACTCTGAACAGGAACGCCTACAAGGCAGGAAATGGTAAATACAGACAGAGTGGAGGTGAAATGGTTCAGTTTGTTGGGATTAATTGTGTAAAGCAACTAAAAACTCCATCAGCTGAGTCGTTCTTCAGCTTCCTGAAGGACGAGAAGGTTGGATGGATGCGGTTCGTTCAGCTCCTACTGAGGAGTTAACGTTCTGAAGACGACCACCTGAGATATAAACCTTTAATCGAAGAACCACCGCCGGCCGGACGGGCTCCCTGAAGGCTGTGTGACATCATCGTAAAGCTCCTCAGGTGAAACGTGGCGCTCTCAGCTCCCGACAGCGTCACTCAAGACCAAAAAAAAAAAAGCAAAAACGTGTTTCCAAACTGGTCCTCCTGTTAACAAAACTCGCTTCTCCTTCTGCTTCCATTTCCTCAGCTGGCCCCGCCTCCTCCTACGTCACCAAATCTAGGACTTTAGCTCCGCCCCCACAATCAGCCCACTAAAAACAAGCCATTAAATCAGAGAAATCAGAGAAACGGATCGCTGGAGGGTTATTTAATTGTGTTTAACTAAAAGAAAAACTTGAAAACTCATTATGTTTATATTTTATTTAATTTCTTCTTTAAACTTCCTTTATATCCTTTATGTATATATTGTTTGGGCCTTTTGTTTTTGTGTGGACCTGCACCCTCGGGTCCGATCTCGGCCCCCCTTTTCTCTCTGGGAAATAAAGTTCCTTTAGACACAACAATCCAAATTTGGCTGGAAGAGAGCGAAAACCTTCTCTGTTCAGATAACAGAAAACCACGTGTTTAGTTGAAAATGATCTCAAGGGGATGATTCACTGAAGGTCCTTTAATTATTTCGACTCATTTCAATAAAAACTGAGCAATCAGTCCTGCAGTGATGACAACTCAACACTCGATGAAGTACGTGCAAACATTCAATGATGGTTTCAACTCAAACTGGGGCTCTGTAGGAAGGTCATAAACAGCTAATATCTTACCTGTTGTAGATAAATCCTCATTTTTAACGAGCTGACAAGCAGGACCAAAACCAGAGAGGATTAATGACGCCTTGAATCAACTCAAAGCTGAAATATTTATACGTTTATGCACAACAGGTGAGGTTTTCATCGGTCATAACCTAATCTTTAATTGTCTTTTCGCCCCCGAGAAAAGTTATGAGATAAACTTTAAAAGGTTTGGCTACACCGTGCGATAAAGGTGTTTCTAATGAACTCACAGAGGCCATGTTTCTTTAAATCTAGGGAAAATAATCCTGCAATCGTGTGTTTCTGTGAAACATTTCGAATGAGCTCCTAAACCGGACCGAAAATTGAAATAAATCTTGAGGGATCGACTATTAAAGAGAAGTTGAAACAAGAGCAAATGAGACAAAAATGAAGTAATAAATAAGTTTATTTATCTGTAATAGAAAGAAGGTTGGAAACAAAATTGATGAGCACTTGTTTTGCAAGCTTTTGTGTCATTTTTTTAAAAATTATTTTACATTTTGTACACTTTTAAGCTGGTTTTTCCTTTGTTTTTTTTTTTAAATATTACTATCTTTAGTTGTTTTTTAATTATTTCTGAGCATTTCTTTTGCACTTTGTTGTAGTTATTTCAGATTTATGACAATTTTGTGTCGTTATAAAGTGATTTTTTTCATTTAATTTACCTTTTATTTGATCCCTTCCCTTATTTTGCTGACTTTTCCCACATATGAATGGTCCCAGAGAGACTCCTGGAGGCCGTCACACAGCGGCCTGGGCTGGTCCTCCCCGTGCAGCCGTCCAACGATTTGTCAAACCAATGATTTAGGCCAAATTTAATAACAGTCCCAGCCAAGGGCCAATCTGAATCAATATTTATAAAAAAAATACATAAATTAACCTTGGTTTTAGATGTAATACGTCAAACTGTTCATATAGAAATATCAAATATCCTTTCCTCGGTTACATTTTATAAAGAAATTAGAGCAAACATATTTTAATGACCAAAGAAAAACTGATCCAACTTTAAAAGACACATCATTAGCATTCATTTTTTATGCCTTCTTATGGATTTTTCTCCATTAAAACAGCAAAAAATCAAATCCGATCATACATTTACAAACATTTAACTTTGAAACAAGAAGAAAATACAGAAAAAGGCATAAATACATTAAAGCAAATTCACTGTAGGTTTGACACACGTTAACGCAAGTCGGATACCTGATATCGTTTCCTGGCTGCAACAAGAGATCAATCTGTCCTGTTCGATGTTCTCTGTTGCTCCTTCTACGTCAAAATCAAAGATTACTGAGAAATAAAAACTTGTTTTCTTGGCTTCAAAGCGACCGTCGCAGGTAGACTTCACTAAACAAAACGAGAAGCGACGGAGACTCGATCTGTCGCAGACCGCAGGGCCGGATCTAATAATGTTTAAATGTTATCTTGGGGGCCGGATGAAATGTNAAGAAAATACAGAAAAAGGCATAAATACATTAAAGCAAATTCGCTGTAGGTTTGACACACGTTAACGCAAGTCGGATACCTGATATCGTTTCCTGGCTGCAACAAGAGATCAATCTGTCCTGTTCGATGTTCTCTGTTGCTCCTTCTACGTCAAAATCAAAGATTACTGAGAAATAAAAACTTGTTTTCTTGGCTTCAAAGCGACCGTCGCAGGTAGACTTCACTAAACAAAACGAGAAGCGACGGAGACTCGATCTGTCGCAGACCGCAGGGCCGGATCTAATAATGTTTAAATGTTATCTTGGGGGCCGGATGAAATGTTACCAAGGGCCGGATCTGGCCTGCGGGCCTTGAGTTTGACACTTGTGGCTTTGAAGGAGCAGCTGACTTCGTTCAGCTGCCGTGTGCAGCTGATCAGGAGGAAGAAGAAGAAGAAGAAAAGAAGCTCCGGCCTGAATGGCGCTCTCCATCTGTATAATTGGTTGAAACGAGGATCCAGGGCCTCCTGCTGATTGTCGTTTAGGACTCTTTTGCATGGAAACTGGGCACAATGTCGCTCAGAGAGAGAGGCGCACGAACTCCACCGACACACTTTTACTTCTGCTTGACATGTGCCCAACAAAGACAGCTCTTCGTTTCCACGAATCGGCCCTTCCTGGTTGTTAATCCCACTTTAAAGCTGCACATGAAAACAAACGTAGCTATAGGACCCGCAGCCTGGTGCTCACAGGCCGCACGACGTATACGAAGGGCTACTTTAACAATGTAAAATCAGCTTTTTTTTGTTTTGTTTTTGGCAACACCGTCTGATTTCCCCAGCTTTGCTCAGGTGCAGAGCTGCATCGATGCATTGAAGGGGCTGCTGCAAGGAGAGGATGTGAAATACGCTTCAGTTTGTCACATATATTACTGCTGCTGGTAAAGCTGACTGGAAAACCTCTTTTCCTCTTAAATTAGATACCCTAATTAACATTTTGACGGGGGAACTCATGTTCAAAACGCAAAAAAAGCTTGCAGCAAATCATAAAACGCCTGAATATTTGCATTTTTTTGTTTTATTCTGCAGCAATAATTAACTATAAACAGACACAATAAACCAGACTGGGACAAGCTTTATTTGAGCATCATTTATCATCATGTTAATCCCTGACTTCGTTAAAAAAGGTGGGGGGTTTTTTTCTAACTTACTGTTGTTTTCTTACAAGCTTCCATCTGAGGCGTCTCTTGATCCCACAGTCGTCACAGCAGGACTCGTAATAAAGCCCCTATAAGCGTGAGACGGGTGACCCAGTGAGAAACGGGACATTCTGAACATTTGGAGCAAATAAAAAAAAAAAAAAAAGAGAGAATAAATTCAGGGACAAACGCTTCAGGGGTGGTTTGGAGTCCCGGACAGAGCTCCTGCTTTTAAACAATCTTCTCATTTCTGTAGAAATGTCTTGTGTTATAAAAATAATCTGTACTGTCACATCCTCAGCGTATTATGTCCACTTACTGTCTCTGTGTGTCTCTGTCCTTTACCGGGTTAGTAAGGCTGAAAGTCTTCTGATTTGTCTTTTTTCGAGGAATCCTACGAGGAGCTTCTCGTCTTCCAGGCCTCGACCAGCTTTCTGTTTCTGAAGCTTAAAAAGGCATCAAGAAATATCGAAACGATTATGTTTGGATGTCGGTTCAACTTCAGCTTCGTTAACTTTCACAGAAAAAAAGTTTTTTTGGAGCAAACTTTTGTGTTTCACAGCTTTCAAATGGCGCTACTTTGATTTATTTATTGTTTTACGTTTGCTTTTCTGCTCCAGAGCAGCAGATGTGTCGTAGATTTGGAAAAAAATGAGAGGCACGTGCGCAGCTTTTCTTTCCCCGTATGTGTCTCGTGTGTTTGAATTTACCCAGCATTCCCTGAACGAATACACATCAGCCCGAGCCTTTAAAACCACCTTCTTCTGAGAAGTTCCAAACCTTACAAAGGGTGACTCTCTGCTACCACCACACCAAGTTTGAGCTCATTATCTGTAAAACTGACTGTGGCAGAACTCAAAAAGGTTCATTTAATGATTATAAATGATCAGATATTTACTTAAAAACCTTCTGACCCAATCCATAAAGTCTTTAAAACTCCCATTAGGTTGATTGTTTTTTAACTTATTTGTCTGTCACACACTGTAAACCGCTCCATGAATACTTAGCAATTTAATTTTTCTCAAAAACTGAAGGTCACGGGTTTGAAAAACGCAAACGACCGGATTTCAGCCTCATTAGACACTAATTTATGTCGCATCTTTTCCAAAAAGCTGCAGATTGTCGCCCCAGTAGCCGCTGAAAACCCTCATCTGAAAAGTATCTCCTGCAGGTTTTTATTTTTATTTTTTCTCAGGGAAGGAAGGGTAAGATCCGATCACTTCTATTTTTACCGGCTAATCTGGCAGATTGCCTTTATAACCTTCTCTGGCAGCTGCAATCCCACAAGACCCTGAAATAAACAGAGCTTGTTTTAGATTTCACCCCAAAGCTTTAATAATATCCCACTTTTTAATCTTCCCCAGCCTATTTTACGCTGTTATTTCTTAAAGCGCCCACCTTTAATGACAATAAATCCTCCAACCTGCTTCTGTGTAACGCTTGATGCAGTGAAAGGGGGGAAAAGGAGGAAAAAAATAAAAATCTCATCGCTGTTTCGTAAATCTGTCACACTCTCCTCTTCCTCGGTCTGTCCTCTTGTCCCCCACAGACATCTGCACGGTCTGGCAGTCAATTATATCCCCTCACCTTCAAAAAAAGAGCCTGGCTCTATCGGCCGAGCGCCGTATCTGGATCTGATCTTTATTTTCCTTTTCTCGGCAGCGTGAAGGGTGGAGCTGTCAGCTCAGGAGAGAGGGGCGCCGGAGGAACAAAATGCTGCTCGAATGAGGCCGATCGTGAAAACTCAACAAGGCGAGAAGCCAAACGAAGCTCCGGGAAACCCTTACTGAGCAGGGAGGGGAGAAAATAAATCACCGTAGGTCGGATTTTCTCTCCCCCTAATCATCAGGAACAGATTTCAGCTCCAGAGTCTGACCCGGCTGCCTGCTCGCATCCTGATGCACGGGCGGATCCAGGGGGGAGGTCAGAGGGGCACGGGGCCCCCCGCTGAAAGCACGCTGCAGCTACGTTTGGGTCACGGGTAACATTTTAAAAAACGCTACAGGTAGACTAACGTCGGCGCCGTCTCGTTTCCCACTGGTGGTTTGAACTTCAGGGCCACCCGAGTTCAGCCACTCACAGGTGGTTTGACTCGTCTGTCTTCTCTGCTGTTTATTCCACAACTAAAACTGTCTGACGTACATTTTCCGGTCTTCCTAAGAAGCCAGTTAGGAACCCGGCCAACGTTCGGAGCCGGAGCGGAAATCTGTCGAACGCCGAGGTGCTGCGGCTCCGAGGCGGAAACGTTACCGGCTGGGATTCTTTAAACATTTCTTACAACGAGAACAAGGAAAAAGAAATCCAACTTGAATGTAAATAAGAAAAGTTTAATTACTGTAACCCCATTTCACCAATCCACATCAAACATTTTAGATAAATAAAACAAGCTTGCATCGTAAAAACAATAAAAAAATCAAGATGTTCTTAGATTTCCAGCACAGATTTTACATCTCTGATGGTCTGAGTGTTCAGTTTTCCAAAGCAGAGACGTTTCTTGTTCCTCAGTAAACAACAGTTTCTCATATTCAGATGTACGTCTTACATTTCAGGTGATTTTCTTTCCTAACAAGTGTAAATAAATAACGTTATTTGCTAAGTCTGTTGCATCTCTTTACTTAATAAGGAACCACCGGCAGCTGAAGGAGAATCTGACGTCGCAGAGAAATTCTGAAACTCTTTGCCCCTTCAAATTAAAGAGTCCAAGGGGTAAAAGCAGGGACCTGGGGAGGGGTAACACTCCCCCGTCGCAGCTGGATGGATATTTGGTCCGTCTTTTTTTTTTTGGATTGGAAAAGATCTGACATCCTGAAGGTCCGCTTCTCTGCAGCTCAGCCTGTCGCTGGACCGTCCTCGTCCACCACCGTCTCCGTCTCCGTCCCCGTCTCCCACTGCGACTAGTTCTCCTCTCCGCCCATCTGCAGCCGCTTCTTCAGGAGGTCCAGTTTGTCTTGGGCTAAAGCGTCCCTCAGCGCCCTGAAGAAGCCCTGGTAGTGGCTCGTGTTGTGAATGGCGAGCAGGACCCCGGCCAGCAGCTCGTTGGTCGCCAGCAGGTGGTGCACGTACGCCCTCTGGTGGTTCTGGCAGCAGTAGCAGCCACACCCCTCCACCAGGGGCCTGAAGTCGTCCTGAAACCTGGACCGAAGTTCAGGGAAAGTTAGAGTTAGAGCCGACATCCCCAGCAGCCACACGGGGGCTTATTTATTTATTTTTTTTACAAACCTTTTGTCTTTGAGATTCACCTCGAAGTGCGTCGCCTGCGTCCGATCGTCACAACCCGGGCCTCCGTTCGGCTGCACCTCCTCGCCTGGAGCACGAAAAACAGTGGCGTGCCTCATTAACGCTCGAGCCACAATCTCGTCCTCTGACGGGAAACGAGTCCCCAAAGAGACGAGCAGCAGCCAAAAATCAAACACCAATTACACCTAAACCCTCAGTAATCCCTGCTGTGCTTCTTATAAATGCTTACTGTCTGCGCTACGAATACTAACATCTGTTTACCGCAGCTGGGTGTTCCTTTTAAGAGGAAATAATTTAACAGGAACAGAGAGGAGAAGCGTTCAAAGAAGCAGCAGCTCTGACACTAAAGGATGGGAGGAAAAATAAGATCTGAGGCCGAGCTGGGGAGGAGGAAAAATAAATAAAGTGGTCCACGGTGATACATGCGATTACACACTTAGAGATTAAAAAGGTAGCAGAGCTGCAAAATGGATCTGGTGGACGCTGAAAACGGCGAAGCGGCGAACTTTGGACAAAGCATAAAAAGGATATTATTACGTGGTCTGTATGCAGCGGAGAGCCGATAAGAACGAGAAGAAAAACGGGACAAAATGAGGCCAAAGACAGGAAAAAATGCAAAGCAGGGAGATGCAGCTGCGCTGGAGATAAAGACAGAAAGCAGCGACGACAGATGTGGAAACCAAACTGAAAGAAAACTAAAAAAAAAAAAAACGTTACAATCACAGCTGTTTTGGTCAAACCTCAAATCAAAATCTAGCGTTCGAAGGTGATTTCATCTCCGACACGGATCGTTTTATGCCTCTTAGAGACGGGCGCGTCTTTTCAGAGTTCATTTTGTCTATCTGTGAGACTAAAACCCAAACCGCCGGGGCTAATTCCTTCGTGTTGTCGCAGATAAGCCAGAACCCATTACGCTTTGGGTCGGATCCAAACGGTGTTCTTTAAAGTCAGGAGAGAGAGAGAGAGGGCCGCGTTCTCCAAGAGCCGTTCTGCTCAATTACTGTCAGAAACAAACAAAAAGGCATAAAAACTCTGGATTCTGCACTTATCGCTGCAGGAAAAAGACACAAACAAGAACATTTGATTCCCGTTTTAAAAGAACCGCTTCGTTTTACACTTAAAGGGAGAAAAGCGTAAATATGGCAGAAATAATGTAAGATTTAAGACTATTTCCTAGTTTCCTAGAAGTTAAAAATCCACTTTTAAATAAACCTGGCCCTTTAGTTTCTTGTTTTTTTTTTATTCCTGCCACAATTAATAATAAGAATAATACATTTTAATCAAGATAAAGTGTTATTTAGGTATGATATAGTTCTAAATGCTGTGTTCAGTTTTGTAATATTTCACCGATTTTATTCTGACCTCGAGGCTTTGAATATAATTAAAGGCCTTGAAGGAATGCATATCGCCCGCCGGCTTTCAGCTGAGATTACAGCCGTTAATGAGGCTAATGTTGATTAGCTGTAGCGGCCATCTTGAACGGGGTTTACTCCAAACGTCAATCAGTTATTGATACCAACGCAGTGAGAGTTTTATGAAAATCCATCATGATGTGTTGCTATAACACTACAGACACACAAACACACAGAGGCAAAAACATGATCACCCTTTCTGCCTCCATCTAGGAGCCCTGACTGTCTCTGAATCTCACATTTAGAGTCAAACTGTCAGAATCCAACTGAGCGGCTCGAGGACAGCGGCAAATGGCAAACGAAGTCAGGAGGAGAATTAGTGTATCGCCCAACATGTCAGAGAGGTCTTAACCCGGTGGGGTTTGTAATTGGCCGAGAGGGGAGTTACAACGTCTCCAGGGAGGGGTTTGACATCACGGCTGCTCCCGGCGCAGAATCGATCAGAGCCCGACTTCCTTCTGTCAGAGGAGTTCAACGCAGCTTTTTAATTAGCTGCAAAGTCGGCGTGGCGGCGCGGATCCCCCCCCTGCCACGCCGCCACGCTGCTGCTTTAGGTTGCTCGTGAGGACAATCATCGGGGTGACGATTAATTGTTCCCTCGCTGAAGCGGCTCAGAGCCACGGTATTGATTTGAATTCACCTGCTGGACTCTCCACCCAATTATCCACCTTATCTAACACACACACACACACACACACACACACACATCAAACCATAATGTTACTGATCATTACATGTCTGTTGTCTCCAGGGTGACGTGAACACAACATCATTAAGAGACAACCGTCCCTCGTTGACGTCCTCTGCAGGGTCTTTAAAGGATCTAATTGAACACTAACTCCGCCGTGCAGCGGCGTGAGACGAGCGTGAAAATGAACGAACGCCGCGAGGCTCCGTTATTCAACCACGACTTCAGTTTTATCAGTTAAACGCGACCTCTGTGCAATTAACGACATCAAAGCGCGCCCGCGGTCCCCCGGCGACATTTCTCCTCCGTGCAGCTCGGCGTATCTCGTCTCGTCGCTCCATCCGTATCTCTCCCGCCATCCAAAAGAAATTATTTCAACGCGCGGAGACGCAGATTTGCCCCACGACGCTCACGTCCATCAGGAGGTCATTAGAAGCCAAGAAGAGAGCCCACGTGCAGTTTTAAATTACGCTGATTTACCTGAGCGGTCTCTTCAACGTTTTCTCAATTTATTCATCTCAGCTTCATAAAAAATGTCATTTTGTGGCTTGAGGCAAGGTAGCTTTACCTGAAAAGGTCATTTGCTTCGACTTAGACTTTTTTTGGCATTAAGGTGTCAGAACAGAGTGACACTTTCAGGAAAAAACCCCAGAAAGGTAATGAAACGAGACATTTAAAAAAAAATGAAGACGATGTAAATGTTAAAGACAGTTAACTTGGTTTCTAACTGTGACTCTGAAACAATGAAACAAAGTAAAAAAACAAAGATACAGAATAAAGAAACAAATCTGATGTTTCGTTAATGAAAGGTTGGTGATGAGGGCTAATTAATTAAGATTCATTTTAGTCGCATTGTTTGCTGAAAGGTAAGATTCCCCACAGAGGTGAGTGACTCCGGTAACACGGCGCCAAATTTGAGCTCAAAACCTGTAAAATTATTAGAGTTATGGTCAGTTTTGTGTTGGCTAACGTCATCTTAGATCAGACTGACTTTAGCGAATCAGCTGCTGATTTACATCTAAATTTAATTAAATCTGTCAGGTGGGTAATGAGATATTTTATTCTCACACACAGGATTAAGGATTATCTGTGTGTGTGTGTGTGTGGGGGGGGGGGGGGGGGGGTCCTACCTGCGCGCTCCAGGTCCGAGTGGATGTCGAAGCGGAAGCAGAGAGCGCCGCCTCGCTCTGTCACCTGGAAGGGGAAGAAGCCTTCGAACAAATCCACGCCGGCCTCCACGCACGCCAGCACCTCGTCAGGGCGCCCGACGCCCTGCAGCAATCTGGGCCACACAGAGAGAGAGAGAGAGAGAGAGAGTCAACAAGCAAACACAGGAACAGCAGGGAGCATTAAACTTTAAAGCACTCGCCGCACGCAGACATCTTCGGCGCTGCTCCTCGCGGCGGCGGAGTGTTTGAACTTCCCGGTTCGCCGACCGCCTCTGAAACTCTCCGCCTGCGGGCGCCGAGGTCAAGCCCAATTTAGCTTTCGATAACGACTCCACTTCACTCTCTGCCTGGGAGCCCCAACCTCCCTCCGGCTGGAAGAAACAGCGGGAGGGAGGAGGAGGAGGAGGAGGAGGAGGAGGAGGCGCCTCACGGTGTCTGAGATCAGCCAGCCAAGCAACGCTCACAGCACGCCGCTGCGAACAGATTACTGCTCCTGGAAACAGGGAGAGGACGAGCTCCTGTGTGAGTCTCTGAGTCCAGAGTTCAAACCTCTGGCAGCCGAACTTCGTCCTTCTGTCTTTAAAACAAAAAAAAAGGTCCGGCAGGTCGAAAAAAGGAGTTTAAGACGCTGGAATATATCAAGTTTCTGATTTATTATGACGCCCGGCGCTTCGGCTTCTATCTGCCGACTCGCGGCTGATTTATGTTTGTGTATCTGCATCCGTCTGCGTGGCTCTCTGACCTTGCCAGGTGATGGATTTTCAGAGGCCGAGATTGAAGCGGCGGCGGAGGACGACGTCCAGCTAACGGCTCGCAGCCTCCGGGGCGCGTTGGAGAACAGTCCGAGGTAATAATCAGAAACTCGAGAGCTTACGGACGACGACTTCATCGTTTCGACGATCAGGCTGATGAATTTAAACAAAAAAACTCAGAGAAAGGTGGTGTAAAAACTGACGGGACTTAAAGGGACAAAGGTTTTCTGCTTCAGGGTGTTATTAATAAAAATCCTGCCTCCTTTTCTCGATCTTCTACCGACTTTAACTTCAAATCATGCCTCCAACCACCGACTGCGACTCAGAATGATCCAAAAACCCAAATTTTCTCTTTGATTTACAGCAAATTCTCAATAAAAGTCGTATATAACCTGACATAAGTCAGAACAATACTCTATCAGTACTTTGTTTTACAAACTCTGACTTATTATCGTCATTCTTTACCTTTTTTCCTACTCTGATGATTGAAAATCAGGTTTTTTAATTGCCGCTGAATGCTCTACTATGACGAAAATGAATGATAATCGTAAAATTAGTCAATTTAGGCAACAGTTTTTAACGTTGCCTTCTCAAATGTGACACAAAACACAGTGGGAAAAGGACTGAGAGTGAAGCTCGGGGTTCATGGAGCCAATATGTGATGGAGGAATTACAAAATGAGCAGAAATGGTTTTATAATCTGGTACTGAAACATGGATCATCGACTGGTCTGCAGCCAAGGAAAATGTCAGTAAAATCTGAATAAAACGATATTTTCCAACAGTTTTCCCGAGGTCCACGCAGTGCTGCTGAATACTGAAGGATCGCTTTAGGAATCTGCGAATTCGACCAGCTTTGAAAGCACGGCAGAAAGAGGGAGAAGGAGAGCGAAGCGTCGAACCGAGGCCATGAAAAACCATCTGTAAGGAAAACAGACTGAAAGGACTCGGGCCCTCCGGTTCTGCTGGGTTCTGACCATGATTTGACCTGATTACGACTTCATTCAGAAGGTGCTCAGACAAAAAAAAAAAAAAAAAAAAGAGGCTGAAATCATGTCTGCTCTCACTTATAAGCAGTAAAGGAGGATAATAACATCAATATGACACCTCCCTAATCTCTGAACCAGAACTAAAATGTAGTTTTGATTAAACATTTCACCAAAAAAACACCATTTTGAGATTAATAGTAGAAAAGAGTCGAGGAAATCATCCAAAACCATTAAAGTTGAATTCCAATTTCATTTCTGATTGCACAATCGGTCACATTTTGAATCACAGTGGACGTTAAGAGGCGCCGCTATTGACGGAAAACACAAAAAAAGGCACGCTAACGAGCCCCAAAGTTTCTGGGACCGATGAGACCAAACTGGAGCGTTGTGGCCAATCACGTCAGCTGAGTCGGTCTGACTGTCGCGGAACGGCGGAAACAAATTTATCTGCGTTTTTCTGCTTTCACAGACCTGTCTTCTCTGCTTTTAGTTTGCTTCTGTCTGACTGTTGTTCGATTAAACACGAGAGGAAGCATTTTCCAATAACAACCTGACCCGTTTGCTTATCTCACAGAGTCACAAGCAGGCAGACCTGGGTTTGTCCTCGGGCAGCTCCTCGGTCACAGCGGTGACGAGCTGGGTCCTCAGGTCGCCGTCCATGGCGTCGGTTTGGAAGCCATCCAGGCAGAACCCCGCCACGGGCCTTTTGGCCGTCTCCCTGGCCGAGCGCACCCTCTCCTCCAGGACGTCTCCTCCCTCCACCACCCCGAACACCGCGGTCCCGTCTAATTCCTGGCGGGAGACAGAAACGCCGTGCGATTAACGAAGAGGAAGAACCCGTGGAAGATTGAGAGCGAGAGAAAATCGGAAGAAAGCGTGATGCACGCCGAAGTCGGCAGCAGAAAAACAGGTTTTCCGTCGGAGGGGGCGGCAAGCATTCATAAATAAAAAGGTTTCACTCTGCCAGACTCCATTTGGATTTTGATTACTCAACAAGCATAAAGGGGGGGAAATCACTGGGTGGTTTGGAGGAAACTTGGTAGCAATCACACAGCTCACTGGGTAAAAGGCTGATAAGGAATTACTCTGTCAGTTCTCTTTACTCTTCATGTTTTCTTGCTTTATTGTGTCAAAGACCACTGGTTTGCATTCAGGCAACAAAAAACAACATAACTGCAGCGTGTGATGAAGATTAGGAAAATCAGAACCACATATAAATGTCTGTAAAACACAGAAATGCAAAAGGGTAAATAATAACCTCAGAACAGGATGAGATGAGTCATTATGGATTATTTTAATTCTTCTGTTCTTTTATAGAAATTAAAGGGACATTAACAGCATTTTAAAAAGTAAATCATTTAATTTGTCAGACCAAATGCTTGACGCGTTCATATCTGCTGATAATGTATTCATGTTAATCTGTTTTTGCTGCAGCAGCACAGCTGCAAGGAGGCGGCTCTGACAGCTACCGAACATCAATCCACGTGTTATCGCTGCGCATGAATGAGTCCAAACATTACAGCTGCCAGACTGCCTGCGAAGGGTGTGTGTGTGTGTGTATGTGTGCACCTGCGATTTCTGGTGCAGCAGCAGACACTCGTCCAGGTGAGCCAGGGTGCGATCCACCGACTTCCTGACCCTTTTGCGAGACGCGCCGGCCTGCCAGGTCTCGCCGTCCGCCATGCTCTGGTACCAGTCCGGCTGCACAGTCTTCTGGAGGGCCATGAACTTGGCCGCCGACACCTCGATCCGCCCGCCGCTGCCCCACACGGACGCCGTCTGACGACACGGGTTTCAAACTCAGAGGTTTTAGTCCGAAACGAGGCAGCAGCCGCAGCCACGCGGCTCCTCGGGATGAAGGGAAACAACACTTGCAGGTAAAGTCTCACCTTGTTGGTAGTGTAGCCGGTCGGGCAAGGAGACGCAGGGTCGTGGAGTGAGCAGTACAACACCGTGTCGTGGAGGCCTGAAAAACAAACCCGACAGAAACGTTCCCTCACCGGACGGAGATATGTGAACTTTATCAGCCGAAACCAGCTGCAGCCGAGAGATCAGAAGGTGAGAAAACAAAAGGACCCAATTAATATTCCCAGTTGCCGAATCGGCGCCCTTCCTTTCTGGAGCCTTAGAGACAACACTGTGCTCATCCCTGACATTTTACGTTTAGTGACACAACATTTATTACATTTCCCGTCTGCAAAGACATGCAAGCCGACTCAATTTTTTTAGTAAATTAATAGAAATTTACAAAGAAATTAACTACTTTCTGGTCAACCTCGCCAAGTTAATGAGCTTCTCACATTATTTAGAGGCCTTTAATATAAATGATTGAGGAATACGTTAAAAGAAATAATAAGACGATGACCAAATAACAAAAAGCAGCTAAATCAAACAGCTCTAAATCAACTGAATCTGAAAAAGCTGGTTAATTTAAGCACATTTTAAGCCTTAAAACATCTAGGTGTGACCAGAGGAAGAGGAAAAGATGGAAGAAAGGTGTTTATTCTCACCTGCAAACTTCTTGAATCCATCTTTAAACTCTTCTAGGACTTCTTGGTGCTCTGCTCTGGAGGGAGATGGAGATTAGATGGAGGTTGAGGATGTGTGTGTGTGTGTGTTGGTTTTAACTTACATGTGGGACAGAGTGACCTGAGTGACAGAGGGGAGGTTGGTGATGGTGTGCAGCGTCTCCTGGGTGAGGTGGGGCACCGTGCCAAAGTGGGTGTACAGCAGACACCCCGGAATCCCGAGCGAGTGCTGACCCGTCCTCCCGAGACCCTTCAGTACACCCAGACGAGCCCTGCCCTGGACCACACGGGACAGCTCCAGCTGCACCCTGCCGCCAGCCATATCAGCAGCTCCGGGAGAAATCTCTCTAAAGACCCGTGAAGCTGACACTTCAGTAAAACAAAGTTACACACGGACAGGCTAGCCACGTAGATGGTTTAGCCCCGTTGCGATGTAAATTTCACCTATCTGAGACGCTGTTGGGTTAATAGGTGGAAGCCCTCATCTCTATTAATATTTGTTAAATTCAAGAGCACATTTCTTCGGCTTACCGTTAAAAAAAAAAATCTCGTGCTTCGCATGAACTACAAGTCGGAGGGATATGACGTCATTAACAGCGACGGCAGTTGTGACGAGTAAAAAGCCCGGGCTCTTTTCCGTCCTACAAAAGCAAAACCCCAAAAAATATCAGTTTATTTCGTTAAAATAATTATAAATTCAGTTCTAGGTAAACCTATTTAGCCAATTTTACATTTTCTCCTATGAAAAAACACCCAAGCAAACATAGTTGCCATGGTTACCAGTGTGACTCTTGAGTGTACTGGGATATGTAGTTCCAAGAATCTTAATTCGTGTGAAATGAAGGCGAACAAAGATCGTTAATTCACTACATTACCCATAATTCTTAACGGCGCGACTCAAAGGCGGTTAGGTTTGCTGCTCTGGCGTTTTGCTGTGTACTAACTTCTAAACTATTTGGCGACTGGATAGAAAGTAGTCATGTATTTTTTTTCGCGTATGTTCTTAAAAAAAACTAGAATAAATAAAAAAGAATGCGGAAACTAGATTTAGGAATACACTGTGTGATGTAAATTGACTTAAACAGGGCAATGACCTCCTCAGGTCACAATTCTCACCTGTTCAGCTGGAAGAGGCTCGAGTCCGCAGACAAGGTAAGTTTAAATTACTATTAATTATTTTCTGTTTAACCAATTATTGCGTCAATGATTATGTGTAAATGGTTCCATATTTATGTACAGGGGAAAAAACTAATTAAACAATAATAAATTGAAATTTCTCACCTGAACTGTATCTAAATTGGAAAACCAAAACATTTTTATACACCTTTATCAAATCCTCTAGGATGATAACTAGAAACAGAGAGGTTTAATTTGCGTCTATAAACGAAAGGGAAGCTCATTTATGCACAGACTTGTGGCTTTTGCTCAGAAAAGGTAAAAGAAACAGGGTTTTTTTTGTGGAAAAAGTCTGCAGCTGTACAGAGCTGAGATAGATGAATAGCTGCTGGCAAGGAAGAGCCGGCTTTTTGAAGTCTGGGAAATGATTTTTGGATAATCTTCAGATTAAAGCCAATAGCCGGGCTTCCCTGCAGGCATCAGGCTCAAGGTGATTTAACAAACAGGCCGATGTGACCACGAGACCTGCATTTATATTCAGGTTTCATGTCTCCCTTTAAAATGACCTCCGCATTCACCTGAAATAATTGTTTGTTTTCTTTTGCTCTACAAACAGACGCCTGTGAAGCACGATGACATTGATCAGTGGAGGAAGGTGTGGGAAATCTTGCGTTCTTGTGTCAGTTTGGTAAATTTCTTTTGCTTTCGTGAGAGCTCTCTTGTTGTTCTGTGTTCGTCCTTGTTCGCAGCGGGTGGAGGAGGCCTCGGAGTTTGCTGTGTCTGAAGTCTTCTTCCGCAAAAAAACCAACCCAGGAAGCAGCGGACTTGCTGTGCCTTTGCAAAACTCCGACCAGTTAAGGGATCACGATGACGCTTACAGTGAAGGTAGGCAGAAAAAATACATAAATGTGTCATGCAAAACTGTTTCTGAAGGTCTATCAGAAGGGTGCAGTTGAATTTAATGTATATTTACTCCTAATAGATGTTCTGAACTGTAGCTAGCATGAAAAAAACCTTTTTGAATTTCCAGAAATCTGAAACTTAATTAATTTATTTATGTCTTTCAGCCTAAGAAACGTAATAAAGAGTTACAAATGTACCACAATTTCTTGTGTATTTAAGAAAGTTAGAGTCAGCAGAAAGAGCACTTTATTTAATTTGTCCCCTAAATAACTTAATATTTGATGTTTTGTTTTGTCACTATGCTTTTTATGGCATTTTGTTTGTTTATTTTAACTGCTCCAAAGTCAGGTCACAGGTTAGTTTAAATGGCATCAGATTCTCCTTGCGGTTCATCTTCAGATCTGGAAACTTTGGGAGGGTAATCGTGAACGTGACTGAAACGACACGGCGTCACAGCCATCCCGGATCACTGCTGAAACAAAAATGAATTCTGAACCGTAGCGGGAAACACTATGAGATAAAGTCAGAAGCTCTGTGTTCACAAACCTTCAGCGCTCATCACTTTTTAAATTTGTTGTTTTGTTTTTTTTCTCAGCTCAGGCTCTTCTAGGCGACTGGCTGGGCACTAAGTTGCGTTTGGAGCTGGAGGTGGACGATGAAGATGCCCTGAGGAGCTCCGCTGAAAAGACACAACCTGCTGCTCCGGCTGCCCCCACCCACAGCAACTTTGACGGTACAGAAATGATCACTGAATGAATATTTAGATGGTACTTTATGGCATCTGAAGTTATCTCTTTCACATTTTATGGGACAAATACTCAGACCTGTATAAGTGCCTGGCTGAAGAAGAAGAGGAGTCTGCTGTCAACAGCGTCCTGCAAGATCTCATGGAGCAGGAGCTGCTGGACTCCGGGATGATGGAGGAGCTCTCGCTCGATGATGGAGAAGCCAAGAAGAAGCTCAGAAACCCGATCGTCGCCATGGAAGCGCGGCGTCAGCAGGTATTTGACCAGCAGCGCGTGTCAGTTTCTCCGGGTGCGAGCGACTCAGCCCTAACGGCGGACGGACCGCCGCTGCTTCCTGACGCAGGTGCGGGAGAACGGGGTGCGGCGGCGGGCCGAGCGGCAGAGGCGGCGGAGGGAGGAGGAGGCTCGGCGGGAGGCCAGGAAGGAGGCGGGGAGGAGGGAGCGGGAGGAGGAGGCGAAGAAGACGCTGGAGCGACGGAGGCAGGAGGAGATGTTGCAGCAGGAGATGGTGAGGCTGCGACGCCAGATGGAGGAGAGGAGAGTCCGGGAGCAGCTCGGTCGACAGAGGTATGAACTGTTGCTGCTTTTAACGAAGGAGAACGTTCCCTGGGATCGTTCCGCTTTTAACGAAGCGGAACGTTCCCTGGGATCGTTAACGTTACCCTTTAAACATTACCCTTCGTTAAAAGCGACCCATACCTAGAAAAGCAGTCGTATGATGTTTTAAACGTGCTCAAGCAGCCAATCATCTGCGTGTTTGTTGAGCAGGGAAAGAGAAAAAGAAGCGCAGAGCGCGGTCAGAAGTGTTCAGTCCACCCCGGCGCTTCCATCGAAGCAGCAGCCGCAGGAATCCGAGCGACTCCGCCGAGAACAGGAAGTCCAAATGAAGAATCACGTGAGGAATCTCAAGGTTGGTGCCTGTTTGTGACGATCCGCACGCTAAAAAACCCGTACAATCGTTTAAATCCACCTGTGCTCGTCTATTAGTGTCTGCACAGGCATTTCTCTGGGTGGCATTCGGCGGTGATGGAGCGAAGGCTGCGTACGCGCAAGGCGGTGGCCCTCTGTGATTGGAGGAGGCAGCTGAGGGCGTGGCGGGCGTGGCGGACGGTGGCGTGGGCAGAGCGTGAGCGGCGAGAGGTGGCGAGAACCGACGAGGCTCTGCGAATGGAAAACAGGCAACTGAACAGGGGAAAAAAAAAAAAAGTTCCTTATTCTAATAAATATTAAACACGTGATCCTTTCTGTTCCTTCGTCCAGACAAGTGAAGCTGGCCGCCGAAAGTGACCGGAGGCGATTGTTGCGGCGATGTCTGAACGCGTGGCAGCTGTGGCGTCGGGTGGAGAAGGTCCAACGGGAGCTTGCGGCCCGGCAGCAGGAGACCAAACAAAAGATGGCCGCTTTACTCACCGCTGCATCCACAGGAAAACTCCTGGCGACAGGAGCCCCGGCTGATCAGCCAATTACTGCCCCACCTGCACCTCCGAACCAATCACAGGAGGTGACCGCTCATCTTAATTAATGCTTTCCAACAAAAAAACATCTGTATGAATCGTATTTTTATTAAGCGCCTGGAGGTCATTACTAAAACATCAGCCCTGCCTCTGACAGGTCACGCTCAGGGCCTACTTACAGAGGCAGGAAATAAGTTTTGGGGGAAGTAAACAAAATAACAATACTCTCCTCTTGCCTTTCCCTTAGCATGGGACAGCCTGAACCTTTCACAGCGTGTCAGTAAGAAAAGAAAACACGTTTCAGCTGAAATATTTACAACTCTGGAGAGAAGAGCAGGAGGAGAGCGGAGCGTGTGGGAAGAAATACGACTCGTAACCTTTGTCACCGTCCTGCTCCCGTTCCCCGGGACTCCCATCTGACTTTTAAGTTTGCACTTTAATGAAGGCAAAAATAAGAAGCGAGGAAAGTGAATTTAAAGTTAGGAGTTCTCTGTGGAAGGGTCGAGAAAAGGCAGTGAGGTTTCTGCTGCTTATGCAGCTGATTTACTCGAGCAGGACAAGGTTCCAGCCTCATGTTTAAACCTTTTATTTTGTTCTGTCATACGTTCTGCAGACGGATCGCCACAGGTCGGACACTTTAGCTCCTCGTGCCTTCGTGGCGCATCGGGATCAAACCCCCGTGGGTGCTGTGCCCCGGCCCTCTGGCCCGTGGCGGGTGACCCGACGCCACGCTGCCCCTGACGCCGCCGAGCTCTGCGAGGCGCGGCGGAGACTGGAGAGCGGCGCCGTCGCCGGCAGGTTCGAGAGCAGACACGCCGCCCAGCAGCGGATCATCGCGCAGCAGAGGAAGCTGCTGAAGGAGCAGCAGGAGCAGATTGCTCGGCTGAAGGGAGAGCAGGACGTGATGGGTTTGGAGCTGGAAATGGAGAAAGCGGCGCAGCTTACCCAGCTTTCAGTGCGAAGAGGCTCCAGACCAAAGAGCTGCAGCCTTGACCCGAAGGAGCAGAGGTTGGCTCACTGAACACAACAAAAACATCAAAAGCTGCAAAACTAGAGTCCCTTAAATTGTGTTTGAATGACCTCACATCCACCTAAAATTGAAAAATTCAAACCATCGCTGTCAAAAAAAGGCCCATTTTATAAAGAATTTAATAACTTTAACTGAATGTTTTTCCTTCACTTTGTTAAACAAGTTCCCTACGTTTATGAGAGGATAATAAAATCTACTGGTGATACATCACCAATGAAGAGTTTGCACAATAATCCATTAATTTTGTTGTAATTGTGAGTAGTCGCTGAGCTGCTTCAAAACATCTGGAGACCCAGATGGAGCATCCGACTGGCAACGATTTGCAGACTCAGCTGTAGCTGGATGAAGTAAACACACATTGAGGACGAGCTAAAGACCAAAATGACAACACAGATACGATTTCTATCCGTTTTTCCAGTCCTTCTTATCTCCCAACCCACTGGCCTGAAGAAGGACAGACGCAGAGATCTGATCCAGATGTTGTCCTTAAAAACCTCCTCATATTCTCAGGGAAATCATCCGTTCTGCAACGACTGACGACCGCATAAAAGTCAAATTTAGAAACAGCAGCTGAAGTTGGCAACCATTTGGAAATATGGACATTAGGTAGACGTTTGACTGCAGGAAGATAATTAATATAAACAAATAATGAAGCAGGACTGAATTAAAGGAGATTTGTAATAATGACGTTTTAGGTTTGAATGTGCAAATGTTTCATAGCTGTGATGGCTCTCAAACACTCCTAAAAGTACGAATAATTGCTCATTTCTCTTAAACACAAAAAACTAATAGGTAAAAAATTGGGTTTACTGAACTCTCAGCCATTAAAACACGAGTTAAAAGAGACTTATATCTACTTTAATACGCATATTTATTGTTTTCACGAGCTAAATCAAGATGAAGTGACCCTAAAAGGTGTAAATAAGACCAGATGATTCAAATAGTAAATAAACTAATTTAGGTTTAATTTGACTTTGTTTATACATTTATATCTATGCAGCTGCAAATTAAATACACTTTCTAAGGCGATAGATTTATGACCAATCTGATGTTTTTTTTTTGGTTTGGTTTTAGCCTGTATCTGTTTCCCTTGAATGAAATTTGTCGGCGAGGGCTCGGGATGATGCGAGCGCGCACACAGACTTTATGACAGGCTTCATTTCTCCTGGCTCTTATCGTCACTGTTGCAGCAGCGCGCCAAGGCTTTCAGCGGGACCCGGCAGTCGGAGTGCACCTCCGCGGCAGACGCGCCCCCATCCTATCATCACAGGTCAGTCTGAAAGCTCCCTCGGCCCGCGAGCTTAACAGCAGCAAACACGCGCCAGGAAAAAAAAAAAAAAAAACTTAAAATACTCCCAGCAGAAGCTTTCACAGACGGTACAAGATCTGCTTCCGAACATGAATGTAGCACACATCCTTTACTTTTATGCAAATGTGCCCGGCTGCTAAACAGAAGGAAGAAACTTGCATAATAATGATGAATTATATCCACAAACTGAACCCCGGGGAGAATTATTGGTCACACCTCATTAATATTTGACTGTAGCAACTCTTCCAGGATGGAAAGCCCCCGAGTGTTTCTCACGGGCAACAAGGAGCTTCTTGTACCGAACAGATGGTTGTTTCCGAAAACGTCTTCTTTTGCTGCAGCAGGCTCTTTAAAGTTCGTTGGATGAGTTCAGCCCGTTCCTCTGTGCAATCAGGTGTGCGCTTTAGGTGGCTGCCTCGCAGAACAACGGCTGAACTTTGCCTCGAGTTTTCTGTCTCTGAGAGAAACATTCCTCCATGAAATCCTTTTGGTTTAATCCCTCTGTGGCCGAAACCACTCGAAGGAGCAAAGCAGCCTCACAGCGTGAGTGAACCTTTCCTGCCGCCTGTGGTTCGGTGCTTCGACTAAGACAAAACATTCAGTTCACAGATCAATATGTGGAAAAAAAAATTACAATTATTAAAAAACATCACGTGCAATTTCATGCTTTGATTATGTGTCATAAAGCAGCGGTCCCTGACCTTTTCAGCTCCACGGACCGGTTTGTTATCAGACAGGATTTTCACGAACCGGCCTTTAAAGGTGTGGCGGATAAATACAACAAAATAAAACGATACGACCGGCATGAAAACGGGGGTATTTTTAAAAACATAATAAACGTAAATCCAACGTGTCCTCGCAGCTTTGTTAGCTGCGTTATCAACATGAATAACAGCCTCTCCTCCCCCTGATGTTCTCTGTGTTTAAACACGCCCTTCAAAATAAGAGACCACTAAGAATACAACTCACCATAACTCTGAATCAGTGGAACTCTGAGCCTGTTTCTCAGTAACCAGACGGTCCCATCTAGGGCTTCCAGAGACGTTTGTTTTTTACTCGTTTTGCTGCTTGTGGGTTTGTTTTTAGCGGTAACGCATCACCTGACCTAGATAAGCGTTCTGACCAATCAAGAGGGAGTCATAGACGGATGGAGTGGAGAGAATCCGGTCATTTTTCAAAATAAATGTTGTTCAGACTCCGAAAAAAAACCCGGAAATACTGTAAGTTAATTATTCTTTCTGTGCGGCCCGGTACCAAATGACCCATGGGCCGGTACCGGTCCTCGGGGTTTAGGGACCTCTGTCATAAATGGCTCAGCTACTACCTCATCTTTAAAACTGACTGAGTTTGTGTTGTCTAGTGTTGATTAGCTGTGGCAGCCATCTTGAATGGGGTTGACTCTGATAGTTAATCAGCTGAGCTTTCTGAGACATTCAAACAAATCTGGTACGTGAGCAAAAACATTATCCCCCGCCCCCCCACAAAGGCAAAAGCTTCGATCCAGATGTGGACAGATGGAGTGAGCGCCCACTCTCATCATCCTCACTAGTCGGTTTGTTTTCCTGGAAAGGCGAATGCCAGAACACGAACGAATTAGCTTCACTTCAAATGCAGAATCAGAAAGCTGGATTTGATGCGTCCGACATCTCCAGCCTCGCTCGGCTCTTTATTCGACAGACCATCTGTAGCAAAGCTCCCGTTCAGCATATTGCGTTCGCAGATAAATCAATTAAGGCTTGCGCCCGCTCCGAACTCGACCCCATTAATACCGATCTCACGCTGCGGCGGGAAACAAACGTCCTGCGGCGCCTCGTCCCGCAGCGTTCCCATCCGTCCCGTTCACTCCCCGGATAATCTTCTCATTGTCCGCTGACCTTTGCCCTTTTTTTAAAGCCGTTCTCCAAATTAGCCCCACACACAATTAAAGGTAAATTGCTTTTTTTATTATTATTATTATTATGACTTACCACTGCTTTCCCGGTAATAAAACTCCTCCTGCTTCAAACGAGAAATTACCGTCACACAGTCACATCATGTTTTCTCAGCGGGAGACAACCTCATTACAGGCAGACAGCTTTATAAGACCTGAATGTAAATAAACCGAGCGTGAGCCGATTATTCAGCTGCTTCAGCGCAGAGATCTACACAAAACACAGATCCGAGTGCCCACGAGTGAAAGGTCCTGTGTTCCTTGAAGGAATGCATATCGCCCGCCTAAAAACCGTTTTCATGCCGGCCAGTTTCGATTAGATAAGGCGGCCATCTTGAACTGGATGGGCTCCAGCTGTTGATGCTCATCCAGTGACTTCCTTCTGCAGGTTTTATTAAAATCGGTGCAGCCGTTCATGGGGTATTTTTGCTCAGAGACACGAACACAGACAAAAACACATCATTGTTGCCTTTTGTCAGCGAGTGATAATAAACGCTGAACTTTGCCTCATGAGCTCAGGAATTTGTGCAGTGTCCCTCATATATGCCTACATCCGGTGCATAAAGTGATAAATTGCTTTCCCAAAGAGCTCTTCACTGGTGTCCGGATCTTTGCCTGTAGTGGGTTTTGAAATGGCTTCGTTGCTTTGATAATGGCTTTCTGACACTGCGGCGCACTCAGATACGTCTGGTCTGTGTCTCTGAAGCCATGGAAGCCCGAGCACGGCGGCGCGAAGAGCGGAGGAGGGAGATCGAGGAACTCAAGAGGAGGAAAGAGGAGGAAAAGCTGGTGAGCAACGATTACGCCTTGAGACTTTCAAACGGTGATGGTATCTCACGCGCGCACACACGCTGTTAAAATGGAAACCTCTCAGGCTGAGATGAAAGCGGCCGAGGAGCGAAGGCAGCGCGAGGAAGAGGAGGAGAAACGCAGGGCGGCGGAAAAGAGGAGGGAGGAGACGAGGCTGGAGAGGGAGGTGAGGCGTGTCGGCTCAGGTAAGCGCACGATTCAACGGGCTCCGGTCGGCGTGACACCAAAACGACGTCTGTTCAGAGGGAGGAGGAGAAACGGCGGCAGCAGGAGCTGACGAGAGTGGCCCGTCAGCACCGCCACAGGAGCCTGTTGTCACGGCGAGGCCTGGCGCCATGGAAACGCCTCATGCAGTTAAAACAAGCCAGCATGGAGGTAAATCGCCTGTTCGCCGCCGCCGTCAGGAGCCCAGGGAAACCTCCTGAATTAGTTGATTTACCAGAAGGAAGGCTTTCAAGCAATGGTTCCCAAAGTCAGGGTCGGGACCCCAGTGTGGGTCACTCAGCACCAAGCAGGGGTCCTTAGATAATCTCCAGATATCAACTTACAATAAAAAAAATTAGTTTTATGCTACGTTTGCACCATAATCGTTACAAAAATTTGAAATCCAAGTCCATAAATTGATTTTAAAAATAGCATAATGGATGTTTAGACTGTTTGTGTCATTATGTTCTTATTTAATAGAGTCGTTAGCATTTTGGATGTTTAAACAGCCAACAGATGGGGTCACACACCTTTGTCACTGTTATTTTATGGGTCTTGGGCTTTAAAGTAAACGTGGCACAAAAACTACACCGTATTAAATAATGTGAAGCAAAAATCTGTGCAATAAAGAGCCGATTTGTTGAAATGAAAAGGCTCACAGACTGGACACGACATGCAAAGGCAATGAGTTTAAAAAAGGTTTTATTAGACTTTTTTTGGATGAAGGTTAACCCTTTCATCAGAGTTACAAACTGAGTGTCGGCGGTGACATTTAGCTGCACGAACACCGATGTGCTTTTAAGACTTTAGTTTAGAAATTTGACTTTTTTTTTCCTCTAAAACCTTCAAATAAAACAATTTTGATTTCTCCTACTTCACTAACAAGTTCCCTCAATTTCACTTTATTTTTTGTGAGTTTGAGTTTTATATTGATTTCATTTTTTTATTTTATTTATTACACTCTTACATATCATTTTGTTAATATGTGTAGACCTGTTTTTATATATTTTGTAACTATCATATGTTTGATAGTCTTCTTTAAAGTTATTTACCAATAAAAACAATAATTGCATCACATCTACTCACAAATAACACCTTCCTTAAGCAAAAACAAACAGATACACACACCAATCTGTGATAAGTTTATTATTAAACACACACAAAATAAAAAAAACACGTATTAATTAATGCTAAAGCCGTTAATCTCTCTTCAGTTATTTACAGACACCAGAAGTGCTCCGAGCAAAGGTAAAAGGCTGCCTCATGTTGTTATTTGGAACTAAATGTAATCATCTTGTCCTCCCCTCTTCCTGCCAGCTGGCCGAGCATCATCACGATGTCTCCCTCCTGAGACGAAGCGCTGCGGCGTGGCGGCGGTACGCGAGGGAGTCCGTGTCCGAGCGAGAGGCGTGCGCGGAGCAACTTCACCAACACTTCCTGCTTCGTCGGAGCTTAAACTGCTGGAAAAGAGTATTTCCCTGCTTCTAAACACATAAACTGTCCCTCAGCTTCTCCTCTTTAAAGACTAAACCCATCTTCAGGCGTCCAGTCTTGTCAGAGCGCTCCCGAACTTCCTGCTAAAAACTAAACAGAACGTCAGTCAGGTTTATCCTCCTTTTAATAAGCTTACATTAAGTTTTCTTTGTTACTTGTTTCAGCTGAGAGATGCGCGGGTGATTCAGGAGGAGCGGGCCGAGCGTTTTCACCGCGGCCGGACTCTGAGGAGGTTCCTGCTCGCACTTTTGGACCACATGGCCCGGGAGAGGCTGGCGGAGCGGGACCATCTGCAGCGGGCGCGGGAGCACAGTGACAGGTCAGTTGCACGCCGGCCTCCCTCACTTATTCACACTGACAGGCCGCCGGAAAGGTGGGAAGAGCGGGAAAACGGATGTGGTCGAACCCAAACCATGAAGTCGACATTTGACTTGACCCTTCTTGGACCGATTTAACTCAACAAAGAATAAATTAAACATCTGGATGCTTGTATTTATGAGTTTTTAGTGAAAGATTCCGCTTATTAAAACCTTAAAGGTTGATTTATGTGAAAGTCATTAGCTTTGTCAGCACTAAATTTTAAATTCTGATGCATTGACATATGTAATAAACCAAAATATGCCATTTTTTTTATCATTGATGATCATAAAATGGTTATAATTTGATCATTTTATGGTCATTAAAACTTGTGTAAGCTTCAGGTTTGCTAAATGACCACAGGTTCCAGGTGAAAACCCACCAGCCGCCACAGTCAACAAACCTCAAACGCAGCTAATTCTACGTTGTCGACCCAGAGGTCCCTTTTTAACCCGGTTCGTCGCTCCGTCTCCGTCTGTCCGTCCATCTCTTTGCACATTAGGCGGCTCCTGCGGAGGTGCCTCCGGGCCTGGAGGCGGCTCCCGGGCGTGCTGCGCGGGGAACGGCGGCGGGACGAGCGACGGGAAAGGCTGAGCCGGAAGGTCGCCGAGGTTTTACTGGACTTCCGCTCCCGCCTGCCGCGAGAAAATGACTGAAGACGGGAAAACCGCGGAGAAAAGGACGGACACATCACTCCAGAGATAAAAATGACAGATTTATTTATTAAAATAAATAAAACTCACTCATAGAAAATCTACAAACACACAAAAAGATGAACACAATTATTACTAGAGAAGTTGCATTTCCTGCGAAAATGCAGTGTGAATGCTTTTTTTGCTGAATGATTTTGCTGAAAGCGGCTGAAGATATGCTGAACAGCTGAAGTTTAATGAAAAGTCAAAAAGTGAAACAGCAGCTAATTTGAAGAAGATTTGCATAAGATAGAAGAACAAAAGCTGAAAGAAGCAGAAATT
>NC_051450.1:15990139-16056727 GCF_001649575.2 Kryptolebias marmoratus
ATGGCTGAAAAAGCTAAATATCTTAAACAGCCGAAATTGCACCAATACCAAAAGTCATAGCTGGAATGGCGTTAATGAGCTGAACGTTTTGATATATGAANGNTTGAANTNGCTGAAAAANTGNNGAAGGAGATAGGTGCCGAAAAACGTACGGAATAGGGAAAGAATAATAAGAAAGAGAAACAGGAAAACAATGGTGTGAATGCTTAAAAGCATTCACACAATAATAGATAATAAAGAGAAACAGGAAAACAATGGTGTGAATGCTTAAAAGCATTCACACCATTATTATGCAATGAAAGGCTTTCAGTGAGTGCATACAGTATAGTAGAAAATATATTTTCTTGTACTCATAATTGTGCGTTATTACTTTTATTTTATTGCAGTGCATGTTCAGCACTTTGGAACAACAAGGACTTGTTTATAAGTGTGCTATATAAATAAATTTGACCTTGGAGGTCTTTTAAAAGAGAAGAAAGCATCGACATTGAAAAGGTTTTATCTTTGTGCTGATTTTTTGCTTATTTGATCGATCCAAAGTGGTTTCATGTAGGAGTCTGTCGACAGGATGAATAAAAAAAACAGGATTATGCCAATGCAATCAGCTGCTACAGCACCTAAATTAGCCTGGTGCTTCGATATTTCATCCATCTGTGATAAATATCTGGGCCGCAATTTGCAAGGCAAAGTAAGGCGTTCGGTGTTTGACAAAGATAAATGAGGTACAGTGAGCAGACGGGTAAATCCACCAAAAACATCCAGAGGTCGAATTATTGTTGGAAATGTTCCCACGGCTTTGAGTTCACTCGTGTTTTTTTTCCTTGCTTCTCTATCCGTCCGCCAAGGCACTAGAATGTAGCAGAGACGATGAAGTCGGCGCTCGGGTCCAAAGGATGACGGGCAGAGCGGTCCGAGCAGGGGATGGTGGACACAGCTGCACAGACGGCGTGCCAGTTGTTGCCAAGCGTCAGAGTCGGTGCAACTCCAGGCCCGCGGTGACGTTAAAGTGATGCTGACTCCCGACAGAGGCCATCAACGAGTCAAGAGGCAGATTATATTAAACAATGCTGCCATCCAGTGGGCGACGACGGAACTGCAGCTGAAGGAGGAGAAAACCCGTCTCAGACCAAATCTGCAGGAGAGGAAGACTTCAGCTGGTCTCCCATGGTCATGAACTCGGACCAGTTCCCACGCAGGCCTCGTGAGTGGACGCCGGTGTCCACGACGAGCCCCCAGCAGGCCTTGCGTGCCGTTTTCTCCCTCAGGGCGGCGCGCGCCTCCCGCTCGGTCACGTTGTAGCTGATGTTGACGAGCTGCACCAACAGCAGATGGAGCAGGCCGCCCGTCACGATGCTGCTGTACCACGCGCAGGTGAAACAGAGGGCGGTGCTGGAAAACACAAAGTACGACACGGACAATCACATCACGGCTCCTCGTCGCCTTCCTCTCATTAATGTTTCATTTAAAGCAGGTTAGGACGTTTAACACCAAATGTGTCTGAGGAGTTTAAAAGGAGTTCAATTATCCCACATACTGAACCTAAAAGTGAATAACTGGGTTTGTTTTAAGTGTGGATCCTTTTAGCTACTTTAAATCTTTGTGTTTTGATGAGCAGCCCTCTGAGGAGCTCGAAAAGCTGATTTAACTTCACAGAGGAGGAAGTCGAAAATTCAGTCGCCAAGAACATCACAAAAAAATAAAATATTCTTTCTGGGAAATATGTCAAAACGCCCCATGATGTCTCAGTTAAAACAGCTTCTCTGAGCTTTAAAGAAAATAAAAATTGTTTGATTGTTAAAGAGAAGGACCCTTCTACTGTTTTCTGCTCCCTCTGAACAATTAATGTCCTTTTAAGCAGAAAATATATCGTTTTAAATGCAGAACGGTTACTTCTCAACACTTTTTTTTTTTTGCACAAGGAAAAGTTTGTCTCGTTTTATTTGATTGGCAACATTCTGCATCTTTGCGCAAAGGGATGCAAATCTGCTTTTCGAGTCTGACCAAATTCATATTTATGTGAAAAAAAATACACAATAAATACTGCTTCACCTAAAACTAAAGCAGCTTTCCGACAGTAAAATGTTTTTTTTTTTTTTGCGTGTGTGGATTCTCGTCACAATTTTAACGTCTGAATACTTTAAATCCCTGTAATATTGGCCACGCTGACGCAATGAGAGAGACTTTTATTTATGTAAATCTACTAAAAACACTGATTTCCAGCAGTTACCACAAAAAAACAAAAACAAAACAAATGTGGACAGAAAGCGCTGCTGGAAGCTGAGTGTTCAGAAGCATCTGAAGCCTGAAATGTTGTCACAGAAATTAAATTTAATTCCACACTTTGTGCCCTTTTAATATGAACATCTGACACAGTGATTTAAAATAAAAAACCTGCAAACAGGAAGGTCACGTTAGGTATTTAGTTACGCTGATGCTGAGTTGTTTGGACGACACTGAGCGGATCGTTTTTAAACGTGTCAGAATTGAATTATTTGTGTTTAGATTGAATTTCTGCTTCGTCCTTTTGTACCTGTATTGGTCGTAAACTCCGGGGCAGTAGAGTAAGGCGGTGAGGCGGTTCTGCTGCGGACAGACGCTCCGCAGCACCAGGCTGACGCCGTACAGCGACGTCGTCAGGAAGAAGGCGAGCGTGAGCAGGAAGCTGCGGTGATTGGCCTGTCCCACGCAGCTGTTGATCCTGTCCCCGCGGCGCAGCACAAACAAGCAGACACAACAGCACGTTGAGACCGCGCGTACACAAGTAGGAACACAAAACATCAGCGAGGATGATGAGATCATTAACTTCCTGTCGCTTGGCGAAACGTAAATGTGTTACATCATGACAGATTTAACTGAACCCACCAGACACAGTGGTGGTCGAGCCGCTGCACGCAGACGCCGCAGATCCGACAATGCCCCGCCCTCGGAGGACGCACCACCCCGCACGCCGAGCACCAGTTCCTCTGGCTGCTTTCATTCATTTCCGGCGACCCCGCCCTGTTGGTCGCCGTCGTCGAAACGTCCCGCCTCCCGCCGCTGAGGGACGAGTCTCTGTCCGGCAGCGGGCTGTGGTACGTCACCGTGCTGTGGACGGGCCGAACGACGCCGGGGTCCCTCTTGGTGTGGAGGAGAGCCATCAGGGTGAGGACGACCCCGACACTCACAGCCGCCACCTCTGCCCGCCCCACGTCCCCGCGTGGAAGCACCTCCGACACGAACAGGTAATACATGTAGCCCAGGGAGAAGAGCGCCAGGCTGAGGAAGAAGAGCGTCCGGCCCTTCTTGCGGTGGGTGAAATAGTAATACCACAGCACCAATCCGGGCAGAGCCGTCAGAACCGCCACGCCGAGCAGGAAGTGGAAGGCAGCGAGGTGCAGCAAGGCAGGAAGGAGAATAAGAGGAGGGATGATGGACAGATCGAGTTTTTGGGCTCCGCCCCACAGCCAGGGGACACGAATCCGGTCTGAGACAACCGCAGTTATCTGAGACAAGGATTCAGCTTTCTGAGGCTCCCTCTTCAGAAACCTGGAAAACAGAAAAACTTCCTTATAGCTCGGTGAACTCACTGATCACTAACACTAATCATCACCAGGGTTTGTGGTCACCTTGGTTTACTCCTAGAAGGGTTTAGAATAAATAATGAGCTCATTTAGTCAAGCAGCGTCCCGACATATTCACCCTTTCTTGAGTTATTATTCCTCTCATCACACACCTGGTTGAATTAGCTTCAGACAAACCGGGGATGGAAACTTCGTTTTATCAAACCGGTTAAGAAGGCTGAGAGCTGAGAAACTATTAAATGTTGGTTAGCATGTTTCAGCCGAGGCTTTTTGTAGCTGAGACCATCTACATCAGAGCGTCGAGGCCGAAGGACTCTGTGACGACTGTTCGAGACCGAGTTTAGACCCAGAGCAGTAAAAACCTCAGTGAGGAAACTACAAGCAAAGACAATGCTGCTTTTAGCTGTTAGCTATTGTTTCACTCATTTTAGCTTTTAGCTACAGTTCTGCTCCTTTTAGCTACTATCTGCTGATTTCCCCTTTTAGTTGTCATTTGTTCTTTTGAGTGAATGTTTTGCCCCTTTTAGTTTCCTTTTAGCTTTAAGCTTTAAGTTACCGTGTTTCTTTTTTAGCTTTCAGCTACTGTTTTCCTCATCTTAGCTGTTAGTTATCATTTGCTCCTTTTAGCTTGTAGCTTTTAGTTACATTTGCATCTTTTAGCTTTCAGCTACTTGCCCCTTTTACCTTCCATGTAGCTTTTAGCTCTTAGTTACAATTTTGCTTCTTTTTTAACTTTTACCTACTGCTTTGCTCCTTTCAGCTTTTAGATCTCATTTTCCATTTGTTCCCTTTAGCTTTTAGCTACTTGCCCCTTTTAGCTTCCATTTACCTTGTAGCTCTTAGTTACCATTTTTCCTTTATAGCATTCAGCTACTGTTTTGCTCATCTTAGCTTTTGATTATCATTTGCTCTTTTTAGCTACTGTTTTGCTCCTTTCAGCTTTTAGATCTGTTACCAATTTGCTCCTTTTAGCCTTTAGTTACCATTGTGCTGCTTTTAGGTGGAAAACGCTCGTTCTCTTGTGGCGTTCGACAGACCGCGTGGGTTCGGCGTCACTCACCGGTCGCAGGCGTCGTCCAGGTCCTCGCAGTCGCAGCAGCAAGCCGCGACGTGGCTGCGCTCGCCGTGCCTGTTCACGTACTCGCAGCAACACAGGACCTCCTCCTCCTCCACCTGCTGCTTCAGCACCTTCTTGGCCTGCTGCTTCATGGCGGCGAGCGCTGCGGCCTGTCAAGAGGTTCGAAGAGGCGGCGCCGTCTCCACGTGAGCATTCGGGCTGGCATCTTAAATAATCTTTGCAAACAGCAGATTATTCGCCGTTCCGAGCCGCAGAAGCCGCTCGTTTTGACCCAACCCAAATCCATCCTCTGCCTCCCACATCTGTCGCACATCTGTCACGTTTTCACGACCCGCCCTCCCACCAGCACGGCCCGCCGGCTTATTTATGGCGCAGACGGATTCAGGTTGTTGTCGGAGTTTGTAACAATCACGGGCCTCCTTTAAGTGGGATTAACGCTGCGGGACTCAAAACTTCTCCCTGCGATCGAAGCGCGGCGAGCTGACGGCGAATTTTATTCATATCATTCCGGGACTGGACGGTTTTCTGCCTGCGGTGTGGAGAACGTCTTATTTGAAACTAATCCAGGTTATTAAAGAAGAGCTTTCCGTGCAGGGCAGCTGTTACTCTTTACAGGCGGGATTAGGATTAAGATTTGTGGCTCTTGAAGCTGTATGTCACCCTTATTTCTCAGTGCTTCTTATGTAAGTTTTATTAAAAAGCTTGGTCTCCAACAGGAAAAATTAGGGACTTTATCTTCAGGTCTTAAAGTTATCACTTTTTTATGTTTAAGTGTGAGTTTATAAATCAACAACCATCTTTGCTGCATAATTTTACATTATATTAATCCGTAAATCTTTAAATTTAACAACACCGACTGGTGTTTTGGGATGATTTAAGTAAACAATTAATTGTTTTTACCTTACTCACTTGTTAAGTCTTACTATAATAGATTATTCTTGACTCAAACAAAACATTATAAGTTTTAAATCTGTCCATTTCAAGGCGAATCATGACCAGAACGCCTTTTTAGAATTTATTTTTACCCCTGGAATAAAACTTAGTCAATTAGTCATTGTTTTTAACTGCTTTTCAAATTTTGTTTGTTAAAAACACACTGTAGTTGTTAAAAACGGTAAAACCTGAAGCATCAACGTGTCCAGATTACAAGTTAGAAAGAAATACAGAATATTAGATGCTTATGTTTAAAATTTAAAGTTGATAAAGTTCTGCAAACTACACATTGACTTTTAATCTGTTTTATCATAATAATAAACTGACTAGTTAGAATTTCACAAATAATGGCCTAAAATTTAACCTTTAAACAGAATAAACTAATAAAATAAGCATTTAGATTGTTGATCTGTGTGCACACTTTGATTAAAAGCATGCACTTTGTTTTTGTTGTTGGTAAACTGGGTTCCAGAGTGAAATTATCTGAGTAAATAGGACCAAAAAGTACAAAAACACGCGATACTCTGTGTATTTTTAAGTAACTTATAGTAATACTAACAGAACAGGGCTTCCTGGTGTTTGGTGACAGGTTATTTCACCTGTTCTCACACCAGGAACCTTCACATACCTGGACTCCGAGCCGCTGCAAGTTTCCGGAACCGCTGACCGAACCGAGCCCACTTTCCTCCGCCGGAAGTCCCGGTCTTATCCGGCGTCTCTCCCCGCTACATGACGCTCGGGTGGCCGCCGAGACCGGCCCGAACCTCGGCCCAGACTGAGTCCGGCTCCGCGGGGGGGCAGAGTGCTCCGAGCCGAGCCGCTTCCGGGTTCTGGTTCTGGTTCGGAACGGTTCCTGAGTCCCGGTTTCCTTCCTGACGTAGAATGACGGAGACGATCTCCCCCCAGAAACTCCCACTCGTTTATATTTGACCTTTTTTTAAAACTCTCACCTGAGCCGCTCCGGCTGCTTTAGGAGCACTTCCGCCTTCACACCGACCGAGGAAATAATTAAAACTCACTTTAAAGCGTTCACGGCGCCGCCATGCCTTAAAACTACACTAATGTCAGGGGCGGACACAGACATTTTGAGGCCCAGGGGCACTCACAGGCTTCAGGGCCCCTCCATGTTTGTTTATTTATTACAGGGACGATGCATATTAATAACATTTCTCTTAATATGTTAGAGTTAGCCAGAAGGCTATTTTTCACCTGCAGTCCCTGGACCACATGTGTCAAACTTCAGGCCCGCGGGCCACATCTGCCCCCCCCCCAAGATGATATTTAAATATTATATCTGGCAAACTGAATCTCTGTTGCTTCTCATTTTGCTTAAAAAACTGATTTATATTTAGCAAAGTCTTCAAGTTACTTTGAAGAGAAGAAAATTAGGTTTTAATCTCTCAGTAATCGCACTACAACCCATCAGATGCAGCTGCAGACAGACTGAATCAGAGAGAAAACACTTTCCACTCATTTATTCACAGCAGTTATCTTCCAGATCTGAGCATTTTAAAAAACTCCAATCTTAAATCAAAACAGTTGTAAAGACTGTAGCTTCAAATAACTTGTTGCAGAAAATGGTTTTCACATTTTCTGCAGAGTTTGATCAACTTAAACCTAAACTGTAGAAACATTACGTCCCTGAATTAACCCTTCCAGGGCGAGGAGGAAATCAAAATGTGTGCTGAAGTTCGAAGAATTACATCAACTAAAAAATAAACACTTCAAGCGCCAATTTAAGATGACGTGTGACCGATGTGGCTGACATTCAGAAATTACCCGTCAGATCACTTTATTAAACTAGTTGTGTTAAAAAACAGAAACAGATGTTAGTGTTTTACTGCTTACAGTTCCCAGAAATCTCTGTCAGGCCATAATAGATGCACTATTATATCATTTAATTTGTCAAAACCAGCATTAAGAAGTATTTTCATCAATAGTTTACTGGTAAATACACACAACTGTGCTTTATTACCTCCTAAAATGGAACATTTTTTCTTCTGCTTTCTCCCCTCAAGTAACAAACATTCTCTGCAGTTTTAAAGTATCAGTAAAATTAAAATAAGTTGATCCATTGGTAAATCCAGGCAGTGAAGTATTTACAAGCAGCTTCTTAGACATTTGGATACAAAGAGAAATGGTTTATGGGAGTGAACGTGTGAAAGAAAAGAAAACATGTAGAAAAGAAGAAAAAAGGCAATTAAAAAAAAAAAAAAAAACAGTAAATTTTGTGTAAAAAAAAAAAAAGACAATGTGAAAAGTAAACCAAAACAATTGTGCATCATCTTACCATTCAAGAATTAAATGTTGTAAACATTAAACCAGGCTCAAGAACTCTGCGCCAACAAAAATAACAAAATATAAACCCCTCATCTAAGAGATAACTAATCCAACACCTTTAACTCACAAAAAGTTAAAAATTAAATAAAGTTTGACGACATTTTTGTACAAAATCCATTTACAAGATCAGCAAGTCTGAGTAACTGATTCAACAGTTTATTAGAAACAAATAAAATTCAACCCTGTTCACGAGACTTGTGCAAAAATTAAAATATGAAAAGAAAAAAAAGATTGCGTTTAAATACATTAAGTTAAAACAAAAAGTAAAATTTACAGCAGTTCCTCGAACGTGGCACAACACCCGAACATCAGATTTAAATAAAGAAACCAAAACAGCACCGAGAAGAGTTCAAACCTGCTGCTTTCTGCAGCCGGTTCGGATTTAACCTCGTCCTCCCAGCAGGCAGTTCGCAGGTACAAAAAAAAAAAAAACAAAAACAAACAAACATCCAGGCGTCTGTAACCCACGGCAACACGCCGCTCGCCTGGGGAGCGCCGGCCGAGCAGCAGCAGAGATTTCCCTCGGAGGCAGTTCTCTTTCCGCTCAGTGATTCGCTGCCGTTCTGTTGGCCAAAGCAAAGTTCTGCTGGAGAACCATCAAGGAGCTGCGGAGCTGTGGGGAACAAGAACCTCTTCTTAGCTTTTCACGATAAATAAATATGAGCTAAACGATTTGAAAGATGAGACTTCTAACGCTTAGAAAAATAGAAAAGCAGCTCAATTAACTGATCAAAAATATGCTAATATTTTTACTATAAATTCTACAAATTTGTATTTTTAGCATAAAGTTCAGAAACGAGCTAAAGCATCTACAGCTCAGAGTATTTACCACCTAAAAAGGAATAGTTCAGATCTTTTGAAGTTGTGTATTATGAACAATTAATATCTTACCTGCAGTGGATGGAGTTTTGATCTCATTTTAGAGAAGTTGGATTCCGTCTGAAACTTGCTCCAAAATGAGATCAAAGCACCATCTACAACAGGTAAGATGTTTATAACTTCACAGAAACCCACTTCTAATAAATCTGAACTGTCAGTTAATGAGCTTGCCATAACATTATGACCACGTGTCCTAATTTTCAGTTTGGGTTCTGTAGAGATTCTCAGAGGATTTAAACAAACATAACATCAGCTGTTTTGTCCAGACTGTGTGGTCATAATGTTATGGCCGACTGAAGCAAGCTTCAACATCCCACCTGCTCCAAGAGATTAATGGAGTCCTGCAGCACAGTTTTCAGCAGGCGTGCTTCCTCGGGGGTCCTGATTGGTCCCTGCTTGGGGCCATATTCAGGCGTGAAGCTGTAAACAAAGAAAGGCAGACGGCTAACGTTACAGTCGCTGCACGAATACAGCAAGGTGGCGAAAACGTAAGATGAGAGCTGATGCAAGATGCCCCTTACATAACCACATTCGCCCAGGCTGAAAAACAAAACACGCTGAGTCATTAGTGCGGGAACTCCTGTGTGTGGGCTGCTCGTGTACCAGACAAAAGAAAAGTGGACAGAAATATCAGTTTCACAGCATCCCACCTGGCTTGGAGTCGGTCCTTCAGTCGATGCTTTGTGTTCAGGTACATTTGGTGGGCCGCGTCCTCCATGGCCCACAGCTTAAAGAACAGGCCCAGGTTCAGCACTATCAAAAGCAGCAAACTGAAAGGAGGCACAAAAGGGATGAGGTCAAAATGTACAACAGGAGGTTTAAAACAGGGCTTCAGGATCGTCAGCTTACATCACACTCATGCCAGCCACTATTGTAGTCGTGCTCGGCCTGTAGGAACCCGTCATTTCCATGGGGCCTGAAACGCAGAGCTCAGTTTTACCCTACAGAAAGTTTAAAAACCCGATAACTTCGTTTTACACGCTGCTCCAACAAGACGTCTCGCAGACAGGAAGCGTTTTGCAACAGCCTGAAATATGATCTTTCGCCGAGTGTCGAAACAAGACGCCAAGTCTGGCGTCACACCTAACAGTTTGACATCTCAACTTATCTGAAGTTCTAATCAGCAACTTCAAACCAGATTGTTAAAGAAATAGAGAATTTATGAACTTTATCAGCTGTGAAACATGCAGATTCTGATTTTAAAGATGCTGAGAGCCTCATATAGGAGGCAACTTGCTCCAAAGTAAAACTGATTTATTATATAATTATAACATGTTGGATTTGTAACAGTTACTTCAGAGCCTTAGTTAAAGGTTGTCAGTACCCATGTTTCCGTCTCTGGGTTCAGGATCTTGCCCATACTGCTTATTGGGCTTCATGTGCTCCAGTAGAGTTCGACTGTAGGTTCGCCGCCTCCTCCGGAGTCCTCCCATCTTTCCTGACTCCACCCCTGCTTGGGTCATCTCTGCCTCCTCCTCCAGCAGCTCCGCTTCTGTGATAAATGAAGAAACGGCAGGGTTCGAAAGTGACAATTAGACCAGGAGATCCAAGCTGGCAGGTCATGGAGGCACTAGCTTAATTAGCGAGGTTATGACTCAATTTGTGAAGTCATTTTATCCCATTTTGGTAAGGAAGAAGAAAAACTCTGAGGGTCTGTAGCTCCAGCTTAGGTCAGTAAAACTGAACCAGAACTGCTGCGTTTTTCCTAAAATCAGAACTCAATCTAATAAGAGCAGCATCATGGTTAAAATCTAGTGATGAGGTGGGGCTTTTCACATCTAATGTCAACACATGCAGACACTACCGAACAACACAGGCCAAGTCTTTCAGCAATAAAAAATAAATTCCCACACCTAGTGTCCAAGACGGACTTTTCCCCTCCTCCATCAATTATACCAACTGTTAACGAGTACCACAGTATTCCTCTTAACCTTCGAAACCCTTTCAGTCTCAGCCGTCTACCACTTAAATGTACACCAAGTGTTTTCATTTTGGTTACAGAACTGCAAGATCTTAAGGGCCTCACATTCCCCGTGATGGCTGAGGAAAGAAACAGTTTAAACTTCCTGCTACCAGTTCTCCTTCCGACCTACATCTGTCGCCTCAGCTTGTAACCCTTTTCGGAAAGAAGCTTTGGCTCATTTTTTGGAACATGGTGAGCGAGAGATGAATGGGTCACCAATTTTCTTAGTCCATAGTTGGAAAGATGGCAACTACAGCAAACCGAGGAGCATCTCAAATATGCTGCAGATGTGAAGTTTTATTACCCTGCTGTTCAGCAACTTTGGCAAGAGCCAAGTTGCAACAAAAAATAAAAAGCGTGATGCTGCCTTGTACGCCCCCAACTGATCACCTTTTCAGTTTAAAATGTCAGTGGTCATAATGTTACGGCTGATAAGTACACAAAGCTTTCAAGCTCCAGCTTAGCGTGATCTGCATTCAGACTGGCTAGGAGGAAAGACGAGACAGATTTATATTCCCTTTGTCCTGCCTGCAAACACAGCAGTAATACGATTCGCTGCTGCAGAGCTCGATGCGTGTCGGAGGAAACCGTTCAGATCAGATAGAACATCGAATAAATCCCGGGCAGAGGACGAAGAGGAGAGGACGTGCTCTGGTTTGCCTCTGCAGCGAGCAGGCAGCACCGTTTAACTCACCCAGCTGCCTGAAATTATCTTCAATACCGCTCCAGGAGTTTTTCGTAATGAAGGACTTGACCAGGCCCCATGTTGGTTTCCTGTACTTCACGTCAGTGTAAACCCTGAAAAAACACGCAGGAGTTTTAGTTTCAAGTCGGCACTAATCAGCGTGAAAACTACTAGGTACGCTGACAACGATGAGATCACCTGAGTCGACACTTCCGCTTGGAGACGCTCACGATGTAGTACCGGGTTTGTGTGTAGAAGTAATCGTGATAGGGAACGTCGTGCGTGTAAACCTCTGAGTCCACAATGTAAAACTGAGCCTCCCTGGACTCTTTGTACAGAATCTGTGGGGTAATTAAAAAGCTCAAATAAGCTGCGAGAAACAATTCAAACCAGAACAAAAACACACACACACCTGGTTCTCTGTAGCAGCGGAGGACTTCCCAATCAGAGGGTTGCTGATGGTTATAGTGTAGTTCAGGGTCCGCTTCATGTTTCCAGAGGCGTCCTTCTGCCAAGCATTAAGACTAGGATCTGGAAGCACAAAAGCATAAATATCAGAAAGCAGTAAAGTTAATTTCTGGAATGTGAGAAAGTGCAATGAAAAGGCCTTACTTGTTATCTTACGAGCGTTCATAAACCTGCGAGTGAAGCTCGAGTCGGTGAAGAGCAGCTCGAACATTTTGTTGGCGCTGATGTGGAAAACCCTGTTGAGATACAGCCGACCCGGCACCTCGGACAGGCTGATTCGCTCCTCTGCTGGCGGGCAGGGAGACAAACGTTAAAGCCGAAAGAAAAAAAACGCCGCAGTCGGAAGCTTTAAAAACGGTCAGCCTCGGGCCTCGCACCTTCTTCTACGCTTTCGGAGCCGCTCTGCTCAGAGACGCCGTTCTCGTTGGCGTTGAGGTCAAGGGAGTTCGAGGAGCGCTTGGAGACTCTGTCTGGGGCGAGCCGGTCCTCCGGCGTCGGAGCGGGGCTGCGCCGCATGGACGGGGTGTTACGGGACTCGTCCTGCAGGAAACAAACAAAACGGATGATTTAAAGATGCATCACACTTTAAACAAGGTCGATGCAAACACGCAACTTTTGGTACCGTGTTAGTTTTTGCCGCGGTGATGGGGGAGGGGAACTCCTCTCCTTGAGGCGTAGAGCTCTCGATCGGCGCCATATCCATGGCGGGGAGGCGAAGGGAGTTTGGTCGCTCTGGTTTTACAGAACCATCCTCACCAGCGGGCTTCTGTGGCGGGCTGCGAATACACAACCAGGTTAATATTAGGGCTGCGCGATATTAAACCACAATTACGATGACGAATACACCCACGTTCTGTCGTGTGCTGGGATTTAGAGGAGTGGGGGTTCATTGGATTGCTCAGTTTGTATTTTCAGCACGCAGTTTGTCTCTGAAATTTGTTTTAATGCTTTGTAATCCATTGACACAGAGCACACTGTGCAGCCTTAGTTAATATAAAAGGTAATAAAATACAAATTAAGCAGAACTTTGAGTCAGGAGGGCAGCCACAGCTCGACCACACCCCTAATTATCACTTGGCAAGCCTCATATCTGGTTCACCCATTCATGTTCTCACATGCCCTACTTCTCGTCCCCACCTCATATCTCTTATATCACTAGTTTATCACAACTCAGCTCAAGTCCCCATTCCCGACCAATCCCGTCTCCCTCAAGACGAGCCCCAACCTTTAAGTCCAGCAGATCTACATCACTGTCGTCGTCCTTGCTGGTGGACATAATTTATTGCCTGCCACTGAAGGCAAAAAGGATGTCTTGTGAAAGCAATATTTCTCAGGATTTTAAAAGAAACTGTGTAGAAGTGATTATGTTGTGGAGTCAACCCAGTTTAATATGGCCACCACAGCTAAAATCAGCCTTAACCAACACAAACAGCTGGACAAACTCATTGACACAGAGCTGAATATTGATGCGGTAGTAGCTGAGAGTCATCCCCAAACCGTGCTCAAAGTGCCGACTCGTACATATTTATGAGGTTCGACCAAAACGGCTCCCATAAGATAATCAGTCTAAAACTTCTTCATAAAGGGCGGGCGATATGCAATCCTTGGAGGGATTTAAAGAACAGATGGTGTGTGTGTGTTTACCTGGCCTGCGCGTTTGCCTCTGTAGACACCTGTAAACTCTCCATCTCTTCATTGCTCAGACCCAGATCATACCCATAATGCTGCTTGACCATCTGCCACAACTCCGGACAGGTCAGAGGCTGAAACCAGAAACAACATGTATTATTATTAATTTAAATTAGCGCTCGGATTGATCTGCTCCTCTTGGATTCCCCACAGGTGCTACAAAGCCAGGACAAAGGTAAACAGTTCTGCAGGTGCAGGTAACCTGGGACCGTCTGACCTCCATCAGGTATAATTTACAGCCTTATCTCCACGAGAGACAACCTACAAACATTACAGGACACCCAGCTTGTGTTTTAGTCAACATTAGAGCAGATCAAATTGTTAAATAGGTGGAAGCTCCTAAGGATTGGGGGGAGGGCATATGTAGGCTGCAGGTCTTTCCAAAACAAAAAAAAACAGCTGGTTTCACAATAAGACGAACCTGTTTTGTTGTCGATTCCGACAAGAAACTAAAAGCGTTTAGGACCAACTTCCTGCCTTTTACTTCGGTTTTCTTTAAAAAAAAGCAGACACAAAGTTCGGTTCCTCGCGGTTTCCTTACCTGTCAGAGGACATGTCTCCGGCAGCTGTCCGCCCCAGATATGAGCCCTGAACGCGGCGCTGCGTTCAGGAAGTCGCGAGTCCGAAAAGCGTAAAGACGCGCCGCCCCAAAAAAAAAAAAAAAAAAACGCGCACGGACGGATAGATTCAATAAACGCCCCCTTTTTTGTTGTTTTTGTCCCCGAGTGTGAAGATTTACACTTCGGGTGGTTGTTTCGCTTGTTTTCGCTTGGACCCCGCTGAGAGTTCGAGCTCCGGGGTCGGGTTTGAAGGCAGCTCCGGCGTCTAATCAGCGCTCCGAGCCACACCTGGAGAGGTCAATGAACTCAGGTTTGTTCCCTCACAGGTGTTTACGCGCCTCCAATCAGGACCCGCACCCCGGAGACAACGCTGCCACCGAGTAATGAAGGTTATTATGACAGATTCAAAATTAAAAAAAGTTCAACTTGACTGATCATTTCTCAACTCAGCTGTTTGGAGACATTTTTACATCCAAAACAGCACAGAAAAGTTGGCAAAATTATGTTTCTTAAAGATAAAATTAAACTATTTTCATATCTAAAGTTCCTCCTTTGACACATCAGCCACTTAAATAATCTCCCCTCTTTAGAAGCTATAACTAATAAAAATAATAATCCTCAAAGCAAACATCTGATTAAGAAACCATTGCAAAACACAAAAATGGTCACAACTCAGTCAGTTTCACAGATATTGAGCTAAATCTGACGTGGTAGTAGCTGAGAGTCATCCTCAACACTTGATTGAGCAGAATGTCATTTCAAAGGTTTGACCTAAAGGATGGAGTCGCTCAGGGAATCATGGGTTAGTTCGCTGAAATACACAGAAAACGAAGCACCTTATTCTCAGATTATGGCTTTAAAATGAGCAAATTAAAGCAGATGAAACATTCTCAGGGTTGCACCTATTTCGCTTGAACTGCAGTTCAACTAAATTAATCTTTTCGACTGCTCCCTCCTTCAGAGGTGTTGCCACAGTGAACAAACTCAAATGAAAGATTTGGCATTTGTTTTCCTGCTCGTAACCTGGGCTCGAACCTGCAGCCTTCAGGATTACAAATCTGTGGCACTGACCACCGAGCCACCACAACCCTCAGAAATGTCTTCAGCGCTAACAGCTTTGCACATGCCAAAGTGAACAAATCTGAGCTCTTTCTGAAAGGATTTCTGCTTCCTTTGTTTGTTTATTTTTTAAACTGCATCTACGACGCACATCTTAGTTTTAAAAATAAAAAAAAAAAATCCTCAGACTTCAAACCCTGCAGCAGAACAACACCGATAACCTCTGCAGACAGCATGTGGCTGAGACCGTTTGAACTTTGACCCTGTCAGATAAGTGCTTTTTTAAAAAAAAAATCTAACCTGCTGGTGCAAATATATGAGACGAAGGTTTGTGATTCAAGTAAAAGACGAGTTTTGAGAAAAGTCATATATATATATATATATATATATAAAATAATGCACTTACTTTGTTTAACAGAGTGTTTTGCCACATGCGGAAAACCCCCTGATAGCTTCTCTCTCTTGCTGAGAAGGACGTGAAGAACAACTGAAGGTGGACACGCAGACAGATTAACATTCGGGTTTGATTATTATTTTTAAAAACATAGAAAAATGCTTTAAAGGACGGCAGCTTTTAAACTCGGGTACCTTCTCTGTGTTCGTGCAGATCTGGATGGCGTTTGGGATCAGCCGCGCCGTTTTCTCTCTGGACATGGTAGTGATCTCTTTAAGAGTCAACATGATCTATAAAAACACAAATAAATAAAATGTTACACTTAAAGAAGGTCATTTTAACTCGTATCTGATGGCAAATGGCTACAACTCAAGTCAAGTTTACAGATAATGAGCTGAAATCTGCTGGGATGGCGTAAGAGTTGCAAATACGGCGCACATTTTGTTTGTTTTTTTGCAATTTTAATCTGAAAAATACATAATTCACCTCTCCAAAGCTATACTCTCACACCGGCAGGGCCTAACATGGAAGCACAAATCCTTTAATGCATTCCGCTTTACTAAAAAGTTGTGTTTTATGCGTAAGAACGAGACCTTTTTTTAGTGTAATAATGTGATCACACGTGTGTTTTTCCTCCACAGCCTCATTACCTTCGTGCCACGAAACACATTGCTGTAGAAACAGACCCAGTTCTCTGACAGGTAGAGGCGCCCCTGGAGGAGGATGTCCCTCTGGAGGGCGCACGGATAGTCTGAGGAGGAATCAGGCGGCAGGTGAAAACCACACAGGTGAAGCGCTGTTTAACACCCTGAAGTTCACTGTTTGCAACCTGGTCCAACGTAATTAGGGAGAAGAGACTATGGGAACATAAACACGGGACAAACGTCTCCTTTTTCTCCTCCTGTAGTCAAATATATTTGTAACATCAGTGGTTTTAGTGTCGAGTTGGGTGTTTTTTTTGCAGAAGTGGCTGATTTTTGTAGATCACACATGTCAAACTCAAGGCCCGCGGGCCAGATCCGGCCCTCTAGTCTGGGACAGATAGTCTCTGATTCTTATTTTGCTTTAAAAAACTGAGCCTAATTAGTGAAGTTTTCTCTCGACAGTGACTTAGAAGCCAACAATATATAATTTTAATTTCTGTATGATCAGGTTTTTGTTGATGGCTTTTTCAAAAAATCTGTTTTAATGTTAAAAAATTCATTTAAAAGCTGAGTGAGGCGTAAGAAATGGCTGCTAATGAAGTGCTTTTTGAAGTTTGATCTATTTGTCTGTGTTCATTAAAGTATGTTTTCATTAAATTCTGTATAATCTGTAACTCGGAAAAGGTCATTGATATTTTCATATGGATGATTTGACATAATACATCTAAAACTAATTAATTTATGTAATGTTTATTAAATATTGATCGTGATCAGCCCTTGGCCAGGACCAAATTTTTGCGTCACTGGGTTTGACACCCCTGGTGTAGACAAATCCCTGTAATGATAGTCTATGGATCAGTGGTTAGAGAGAGTTGGAGGTTCGATTCCTGGCAGGAGTGTCCCTGGCTCAGAGTCTGAACCCCTCGTTGCCTCCAATGTGTGCCCCATCGGTGTTTGATTGTTTTAAATGGTGCGTAGAAGGATTTATTCAGGTTCAGGTTGTGTTGTAAAGCACTCCGAGTGGCCTGGTTGGCTAGAAAAGTACAGTCCGAGTACGAGATCATGGTTTAAGTAATCTGGTTTTTAATCTTTAGGAGGCAGCTTTTGTTACTTACCTAAAAGAAGCACCTCCGACTCGGGCAGCTCTTTGAACAGCCTCCTGAACTCCTCCAGCCTCTGCTTGTAGCTCTGCAGAGGAGCCTGAGGCACCGAGAGACACTGACCCTGGTTGTCAGAGCTCTGGTTTAAAAAAGAAAGAAAGAAATAAAACAGCTGCTTGTTATTGACGCAGGCGCTGTAGGTTTGTGAAGTTTCAGCTAATTTCTTCCCTCTTTGTGGTGGAAACAGGTTCTGAAACGGTTTGATTTCTTTTTTTAGGGTTCACATCAAGGAGCAGCTTATCTGAACCACAAGAGGGCAGCGAGAGCGTTTCCCTCCGTTTGTTCTGGAGCTGCACGACTGGAGGGGTGACATACAAAGACGAATCGTTTTGTCCGATGCTCAGATTTTCTGGAGCGTCTCACCTCGTCTTCCGAGCTCAGCCTGAAGTCCACCAGGGACGAGGTTTCGTCATCGCTGCCCACTCCTGACCGGTTGGATACCTGGTCCATCGAATCTGCTGGGCTGCTTGGAAACAAAACACAGGTGGGGATTATAACTTGGGGGAAAAGATTGGGGATAAATATGGTCTGGAAGCTGTAAGAATTAAAAGAATTTTCTGCAAAAATGCTGTGTGAGTGCCGATGAAACTGAACTGAACTAAAATCAGAGCTAAACGCTACAATTAGCAAGAACAATAGTGGAAAAAAAAAAAAGGCCAAAATTGGTAAAATTTGCTAAAAGAAATTAGCAAAACCATAAACAGAGCGGAACGGGAGCAAAAAGCTAAACGTAGCTGAAGATTAAACAACTAAAAGAGCTAAAACAAACAAACTGGAAGCTAAAAACTAAAAAAAAGGCAGAAGAAAACAAAAATAGAGCCAGTTTGCTGAAGCAGTGTCTCTGAAGGAAGTTAAAAGATCTCATTGATATCTGTAAGGAATTTTATTTGAAATAAAGCTAAAAGATTTTTGAACTACAAGATGGAAAACTAAAGTTTTCTACAGAAACAGCCGAGTGAAGGAGGTCATCATGAACATTTTATCTGAAAAAGGAAAATAAAATAACTCGAGGCTTTTTCTTAAAATGCACAAACTAATTCCATCTGCGGTAGAACATCTCAGCATGTCCTAAATGTTAGAAACTACAATATAATCTGCTGCACAACGTTTACAATTCACATTCACTAAATATCTTAGATTGGCTGCAGTATTCGCAACAAAAATGTATTTTTTTTTTAAGTATTTTCCTTTAATGGATGATTTTTCCACACTGTAGACTGACTGTAGGCTGACTGTAGGCAACGATCTCAGCTTGTTGCTTCGTTAATATAATTAATTTCCCTTTTTTTTCACTTAAATACTCCCGGAAAAACTTAGAGAAGTTATTAAGTGTTTGTATTTGGGAGCAACTTGCCAAATGGAAGCATATCTTTGTTATTTTCTCACCCAGTTGCTGCGTTTTGGAAAAGTTTTTGTTTAAAATAATAACTTAAATGATGGATTACGCTCATCTGAAGTTATATTGATCTAATTTAAAGATCTGGCAAGGACCAGCTGAATTTTATCCATTAAAAAAATATATAAATAAATCACATCTCAGGTGAGTAAACTCTAATGAAAATGTGAAAATGTTGCGTGCAGAAAGCAGAGCAAACTGTAAATCGAAACTTTATTAAATCAAAACAAACAGGAGTATCTCAACTAAAAAAAAAAGAAAAAAAAAAAAAAAAAGGGACAGTTTCACTTAAAACAGAACTGGTTTGTCCGGAGATTTAAAGTCCCACAAAGTGACCAGAAGCCTTCATGCACCAGCGAACACGTTTCCAAACCCTGCTGCTGTAAACGGATCAATTAAAACCTTCATTTTAAACATATAAACGCAGAAATCTGGAGCTGTTACTCACCTAACGCGTAGAGGACCCAGGATGTCTGTTATTCACCCGACCACGCTCAAGATAAACAAAAATAAACACCTGCTGTGTGTGTGTGAAGGTGTGTGAGGCTCCTCGGATGTTAAATGTGCTCCCTGCGACGGCAGGTGATTCTTATCCTGCAGGGGAACATACCTTCTGGGAGTCGTCACCTCGCTGATGACGCCCTTTTAGGCAACAGGTTCAACAAAAGCTGCGAGGCTCGACTCATTAGACGTCCGGTTTCACTGAACCACCGTGCCAGAATATATTAAAGCGCTGGTTAATCAGAAGCACCGAGTTCTGATGCTCTGTTTGTTAAAAAAAAAAGGCGATAAAAGTGGTAAAAATCAAGTCTGCAGCTTTATTTTTAGCTTTTCATCCACAAAGGGCTCGGTTGTTCAGGCGTTTAGTCATGCAGAGATACCAGTCCGACAGCACCGACGGCTTCATCAGCAACAATTAGGTTCAAATAAACACCCAGCCTGTTTTTTTGTGTTTTCCGCAGTGTTTTAATTCTTTGAGAGTAACATAATGAAACAGTTGGACAGCAGAGTCTGACTCTTACACATTCGCACGGCACAGCACTGCTGAAATACAACCATTAAAAACAGCAACGACAACAAAAAAAAAGGAAAAAGGAAGCCTCTACGTCAAAACGCTGGCAATAAATAGACTGATCTTAATAAATTTATATTCTTCTGTACAGATGGTCGGTGAATTACAGCACATTACCTCCTCGTGGAGAGCGAAACACGGCTACACACAGAAATCATGTAAACAGAGAAAGGAAACGAGGTGATGAGATCCGTCCGTCACGCTCGCCTTTAAATCATCTCACACACACACACACACGATCAGTGACCATGCAGAGGATCCAGAGTGCGCCTGTGTGAGGCAGCGAATAATAATGAATACAGTACGTCTGTCTCTTTTTCCCTCCACGTTACGTTTCACGCACACAATCAGTCACAAAGGAGCACGACGGTGGGGGGCGGGGCGGGAGGCGGGGACACACAGAGGTGGAATGAGCTCCGCGGCGGAGGGATGTGCAGCGGCCGGGACGCTACTCCTCCAGCGTGCGGAAGGCGTTCTGCATGTCCTCCAACAGCTGGCCGTACTCGGCCTTGATCTTGGCCTCGCCGTCCTTCACCGGGTCCTGCAGACGCACAAAAGAAAATTAAAAATAACAGTCAGAGCGCAGAACGAGGTGCCTGCTGAGAATGTGAAGAAAACCTAAGAATGTCTTGTCCTCCCAACTACCCGTGGCACAGATTTGTCCTCTGTGGTGGACATTTGTAACATTTGACATTTGTAACATTTTAAATGTGACCAAACTCCCATCACTGCAAGAACATTTTACATACAGGAAAGAATTAAAAGCAACATAGAAGTATATCCCCCACAGGGGACGTCTGAACTCGTTTCCTCCATTTAATTCTGCATTTCTTTAGTTAAGGAAGGCAGAAACACAACATCAGAGGCAGAGAATGTTACAGCGAATTGTTGATTTGTGTCTCAATACCTTCCTGATCGCAATAATTACATCATGATTTAGTTTCATGTGAAGGACCAGATTCTGATTATCTACTGAACCATTAAGGAAAAAAATGAGTTTTATCGGAATATTAGACTCCTGGTAGTCAGGAGGCTTTGTGTTGCACAGCTTCTCTTCCTCCTCTGAGCCGACCGGCCTTCGTCTCGCTGATCTTTCAGAGTCTGAGCTCTGATATAATATATAATATTGGACGTTTCGCAGAGCGGGTGTGGATCGCTGCCCTGTAGGCTCAGGTGAAGCTGGGTAAGGATCCAGCTGCGTGAAGGAATAACTCGGAAAATACGCATAAGGAATTATATTTGGGTCTAAAAGTTGGTAAATTGATAATAAAAATGTTGTTTTTGGTCAGATAGTGTCGCTCTGTTGGTTCCAAAGAGGCTTTCCGGGTGACTTGCTTCCATTTTAGGATCATTTTTGTTTTGATTAATGTTGGCGCTGATTGTACCTGCTGTGAGAGCTTTAATTTTAAACATTTTGTATTATTCTAATCCCAAGAGTCTAAGCTTTCCAACAGAAACCTGTGGGAACAGCGAGGGGTTCAGTTATTCCTGGGCTGTCATTAAATCATTAAATCAAAGAGAAACCTCTGAAAAACAAGCTGCAGTTTCATGTAAAGTATTTTGTTTTACATCTGAGGCTCTCCGTCCGCCACCGAACGAACCTTGAACTTCATGGAGCTGATCTTGTAGAGGATTTCTCCCATGTGCTCGCGGATCATGGCCCAGGTGATCTTGTTGTCGCTCTGAGCTGTGGTCTCCACCGCGTGCCGGGCCATGTCGTAGAACGCGATCATGTTGGACAGGATGCCCACCGTTTTGTAGAAAGGACAGAACCTGAGCAGGCGGACGGGAAACAGCAGGTTAAAAATCCTCTTTGGGGGCTTCAAAACGGGTCGTTTCATGTAAACATGCCCGCGTGGGCTTTCAGATTCCATACCTGTCGTAAGGAGTGTAACCGTTCTGCTGCAGGAAGTCGTCTTTAATCAGTTTGGCCACTTCCAGCGTGATCTTATCGGTTTCTGCCAGCGAAGCCTGTCAAAGCGGAGTTATTGATTCAGTCCCGCAGAGACACTTCAGAGCTGGAAGGAGGTAAAAAAAGGAGTGCGTTTGTTGCGAGTGTCACCTTTCCAACGAGCTGCACGATCTCGGCCAGGTCCTCCTCCTCCTGCAGGATCTCCTTCGCCTTGGTGCGCAGGGGCACGAACTCCGGGAAGTGCTTGTCGTAATACTCGTCCAGAGCCCGGGTGTACTTGCTGTAGCTGATGAGCCAGTTGACGGAGGGGAAGTGCTTCCTCTGGGCCAGCTTCTTATCCAGACCCCAGAACACCTGAGGCAGGGGGGGACGTACGAGCGCTTAATAACAACCCAGATTGCAGCGACAAGTGGAACCGAACGTCATCGCTTACCTGAACGATGCCGAGCGTGGCTGAAGTGACAGGATCTGAGAAGTCACCACCGGGAGGCGACACGCTGGAGACAGAACAGTCCCGTTTAGTTAAAAATATCAGGGGCTTGTCTCCCTCTAGTGGTAGAAAGCTGTACTCACGCGCCCACAATGCTGACGCTCCCCTCCCTCTCTGGGTTGCCGAGACACTTGACTCGTCCAGCGCGCTCGTAGAAGGAGGCGAGCCGGGCGCCCAGGTAGGCAGGATATCCACTGTCTGTGGGCGACATTTATACGTCTATAAACTGTTCACCGTTTGAAGGCTTTATAGGAGCACATCCTTGATGAATCTGTACAAAGATGCGTCCCATATTTTGTTTCTCAGGGGGAAGGCTGAGAGGTCGGAGGTGCACAAAAGGCGCACGGCTCCGTCACAATCATAGCTTTACCAGCAGGCATCTCAGCCAGACGGCCAGAAATCTCCCTGAGAGCCTCGGCCCAACGGGAGGTGGAGTCGGCCATCATGCTCACGTTGTACCCCATGTCTCGGAAATACTCCGACAATGTGATTCCTGCGAGAATCAAAAACAAAACACACGGACGAATAAAACGTGAGTAGGAAATGAAAAAGGTAAAAGCGGCCGTTGAGTGGGAAGGCGTTTGCCGAGTGTACCTGTGTAGATGGAGGCCTCTCTGGCAGCGACGGGCATGTTGGAGGTGTTGGCCACCAGGGCTGTTCTCTTCATGATGCTCTCCGTTTTCCCATCCACTTCCATGGTGAGCTGACGGACACAGAACGCTGTCAGCCACCATGAACACCAGCTTAAGTCGCGTACAGAAAGGAATAAGGAACGCCACCCACCTCGGGGAAGTCTCTCAGCACTTCTGACATCTCGTTCCCACGCTCCCCGCAGCCTACATAAATAATGACGTCGCTGTTGGAGTATTTGGACAGGGACTGAGAGATGACCGTCTTCCCGCAGCCAAAGGCTCCTGGAATGGCCGTGGTTCCCCCCTGCACACATCTTCACACACAGGAGAGAGTTCCTCGCCAACGGGACAACCTTTCCCTGCGGGTTCTCGGAGGCGAACGGCGAAACTTACGGGAAAAGGGCGTCCAGCACCCTCTGTCCAGTCAGCAGCGGGTGATTGGCGGGCAGCTTCTCCGTGACGGGCCTCACCTGCCTGACAGGCCACACCTGCACCATGGTGAACTTCTCCTTCACGCCCTCGAACTCCAGCTCCATCACCACATCCTGGCACAAAGAGACGCACAGCATCAGCACGACACAACAATCCTGGCGGCCGACCGTGAGGCTGCAGCTGGCGAACCCACAGAAATGTCATAATTTCCAGGTGGAGCCACGTAGGTGACGGTTCCTCTGTTCTTAGGGGGCAGCATGATCTTGTGCCTGATGAGGGAGTTCTCGTAGACCATGCCGTAGATATCTCCTCCTGTGATGTGACTTCCAACCTATCGGTGAGAAAAGACACATCATTAATCTAACCTAACGATTCCAGGATGAAACCCTGAGGCCTGCGCAGGCTCGTACCCGCAGGCTCTTGCTGGGAGAGAACTCCCACTTGAGGTCTCGATTCAGGGCTCCGATGTTGACTCCTCTGGGGATGTAGATACTCTTCGTGAGGTCGTTGATGTCCTTCAGGGGTCGCTGGATGCCATCAAAGATGGACCCCATGATCCCTGGACCCAGCTCGACGGAGAGGGGCTTCCCTGTCCGCAGCACAGGGTCTCCCACCGACACACCAGCTGGACACACGCTCAGGAAAACACCCCTAATTAACCACGAAGGATTGATCGAATAATATAAAAAGTATCTCATTATAACAACCAGTCTTATTTTCAGTGTTCGCTGGTCTTTCGTGTGACTGGAGCCACGTAAAAAGATCCTGAACTGTAAGGATACACGTCTCCTCGTAGACCTGGATGGTGGCCATGTCTCCCTCCAGCCTGATGATCTCCCCCACCAGCTCGCTGTGGCCCACGCGGACCAGCTCGTACATGGCCGCTCCCGCCATGGCCGTGGCCGTCACCACTGGAAACACAGACAACGATGAAACTTACAAGAGCGATGCAAAAGTCCGCCGATCGGCCTTCGGTCAGTCGGGTCTTTTAAACGAGGACGACCGACCTGGCCCGGAGACGCCGTGCACGTATCCGAACTGGCTCTCCCGCTCCTCATCCCTGATCTTGGGCAGCTTGGACATGTCCATCTTCACAGGTTAGTCTTCTGACTGGAAAGAAGCGAAACATAAGAGTCAACTCTGTACTTCTAATTGCTCGATCTGCCTGCAGCTCTGAAACAGACGAGTTAAAAAGACAGATTCAGTCAAGAAGATAACGTGAGAACACTAGAATCTATTTTTTAAATTAATACACAGCGCATGTGTTTGTATAAACATTAAAATGCACAGATGCTGAATCCATTTCTTTACAGTTAAAGTGTTAAAAAGCTTAGAAACATTGACGCTCGCTGCTTCTGCAGGTCAGGGGGAGTCGTGCTTGCTTTAGTACATTTGCCACTTCCTGTAGGATTTAAACCCTGGGACGCACAAATAGTCTGCGAGCATCAGGAGCTCAAGCCGCCTTCGACCCATCCCCCGTGGAGGATGCTCTGCAGAGTTTTAGCTCAGTATCTACCGGCCTCGGGGGGTCGCGCCGACATGCGAGCGCCTTTGTGCACCCCGCTGATCCGTCCTTTTCTGTCCTTCCCACACCTTCCTGTTTACGCCAGGCTGCCCTAATCCATCCGTGCAGCTCCACCAAGAGACCAGCCAGAGAACTGCAGGGTTTGGGGTTTTTTTGCTGCTTCAAAATATGGTATTATTAATTTTGTGTGACAGACGGAGCTCGTGAACGGATGCGTGGACGTTTATTGTATCAGCTGCTGGCTGAAACATGCCGCTACAATACAGCTGATAATATACACGCCTCAGACTAAAACTTATATTGCAGCACAATTAAACTATGCTTCACAGCTTTAAGAATATGTTAAAATAAAAGCACTATAAGTCCAGTCAAAGGAGCTATGAACAGTCCCTTGGTCATATGATTCCAGCACATGACTGAGGCTTTATGAGTCTTCTTAAGGAAGTGGAAAATAGTGCAATGCTGCAAAATATGACTGTGTGTGGAAACTCTGGAAAAAAGGCTCTTCCTCCTGACAGCAGTTCCCTGAAAATGAGCGCAATAATGTGGGTTATCACCATATTATTACAATGCAAACCTAATGTGTTGGCAGGTTGATTTGACTGCATACAGAGAGCAGAAAATCTTGTCTTGCATTGCAGATTGCAAAAATAAAAGGGGAAACATTATGGTCTGCGTTTTCTGTGCCTGTAGGAAGCACATAAAAGAAATATTACTTAACAGTCATGTCCATGCTAACAAATAAATATAAATATGCTAATTTAAGCTGTAAACCCCTGAATTAAGGTAAAGATGATCATATATAAGCGGATCATGTCTCCAGTGGAGATTTACTGATTTACCTGAAACTGAAAGGGTTTCGCGTTTTTGCTTTGTTGACACCTTAGAAAAAAAGACTGTAATCCGGTCACTAAATCAGAATTAAGCGTGTTTTTTTATTTAACTCGCCATTTAAAAATACAGATAAACAAGCGTTGGCTAACTGTGTACGTAAACGCAACGTGAAAATGATAGCTAAGACTCGGCCTCGTTCAAGAAAAAAAAGGGAAAAATTCTGCCTCTACCGTTTTCTGCTACAAATAATAATAAAAAATAACCCTAACCGGTTTCATTCGCAACACTCGTCCATTTAAACGACAAACAGCAACAAATATGTCTATATTTCTTTTTACCGTCGTGTCGTGAAGTGTCCTTACCTCGAGAGAAACGGTTGATACTGCGGTGCGTGACAGCAGCTCGAGGTCAGCTGACTTCATTCAGTCGCCACTCGGTTTTTTTTTTCCCTACTGCGGGGCCTTCGCAGCCGCCGCCATTTTGGGTCCGCCCCGGAACTACATCGAAGATCTTCTACTCAGCGCCGATGAGCCACTGCTTCGGCTAACGCGCACGATCTTTCTTAGGAAAACAAACAGACAAACGAAAAACTTACGAACAATAATCAATTTTACATATGTCATACACGTGAAACTCTTATCGTCATTTTTAAATCGCTATCCTAAAAAAATATATGTTTTTACATTTAGACTGAACAAAACGTCCGAACATTTATTTGGGATAATTTTCCCAAAGTCAGGACTCACAGGCTATTTTACGTTGATTATCTTAACTCCATCTATTCATCCCTGACTATACACTAAATTCAATCTTCATCAAAAACCGAATTATCACATATATTTATGATGTGTACACTATTTTACAGTTTTAAGGCCTAATTTCACCAGGTTTTGAGTACAGCCTGACAGAACAAATCCGGGTGTAAAAAACAACTCGGAAGGACCGCTGCTCCCTTTATGGCAAGCTCATTTATTATATAATAGACTGGCTTTCTCTGGTCATTCCTAGTTAAAATAAAATAAAAATCAGCTATCCAGATTTTTAGATAACCCAAACATTACTCTTCCTAGATCACCTTGCATCATTTTTTCTGTTTGTTTGAATCCAAGTGAAAACTTTATTTTAAATATCCACAAAACTAAAGCTGAAAATGAAAGCACACTACAGATAAAAGGGATAAATTACACCATTTATCCCTGAATTGCTGATTTTTGAAAGGGAAGGGGCTCCTACAATTTTATTTTTGACTAGTAAGAGTTGAATTTTGGACATTACATTACATAAAATTATTTTTTATGAAGAAGAACTCACCTTAAAAAAGGATTTTAGATAGCCGTGGTTTGATTACATGTTACAACGGCCTGCCATAGACTTAGAGCGTCTGTGCGCATGCGCCGGTCAGGGTTGACACAGTCGTGGTAGAAGTGTGGAGGCTAAGCTACATGTGGAGGGTAGAACGGGAGGCATCCCCGACCCTAACTTTTTCGAAATTCCCATTTTTTCCACCCGAAAGCAGCGCCGAATTGAGCCCAATCCCGAATAAGGACAACATCTTTTTTTAAAATGAAAGGGTGAGTGCGAGCTTTAGGAGTGACGAACGCGTAGCTTAGCGCGAGTAAAGTTTTTTTTTCAGGTCAGGGGAGGCGGGCAGGAGACGAACGATGGGTTAGCTAGCGCGCTAAGCTGATTCCACTTAGATTTAAGGCAAAAACACAAACGACAGCACAGCCAGGGGAGCCGCTTCGTCGAGGTGGTTCTTATCCTAAGCTGCTTTTCGTGTCGTTTAACGAGTTAAGCTAACCAGCTATGGGGCTAGTGGCAGGGCTGAGTTGGTGAAACCCCCGTTAGGCTAAGCTAAGGCAGACAGAAACCACGACTCTCTGATGCTTTCTGCTTTTGTTGTGAACTTCTGCCACGCAAACCCCAAACGAGGTGTGCAGCCAGGGGCACGCCACGTTGGGAGAGATCCGAGCCCGGTTCTCAAAACTTTAAAAAGGTTCCTCCAGCTTCACTCCTGTAACCTGATCTGTCAGGAGTAACAAGCAGGCTATCAGGGTTTTTTTTTTTGACAGATGCTTTCAGCTGTAACATTTGTGACCAGGTTCTCAGCTGACATGAGCCTTGTTTTGTCTGATTACTACTTCACTGTGCACTTTAATGCGCATCCATGTGAATATTAGGGGGTGACCAGCATCAGCTGTTTCTGGACCTGCAGTCCTATAAATACTCCACTGAATGAGCTCCTTAAGCAGACAAAGTGAAGGGATGTGATAGTTTCCTATAAAACAGATTGTTTCGTCGTTTTAATGTAGTCATGCTGACCTGTTTTTTCCTTCCAAGTTATTTAGTCGTGCTGTCTTGTAACAAAGACACAAAAATATTGGAATATACAAAGTTAAGCGCACATTTCAGAACCTGGAAGGATGTTCGGAAATTTGATGTTTCTGCTGGTTTCATCATAGATCTGTAAGGATTAAGATGTGGCAACTAAATGTATAAAAGCACCAAATGATCCTGTCCTAATCAGGAGGTCTTTAATTAAAAAAAAGAAAAGAAAAGTCTTGACTTTGTTGGTTCGCCTGTCAGCCATTTGACCGTTTTGCTCTTGTTCCAGTAGCCGGATCGAGCTGGGGGACGTTACGCCTCACAACATTAAGCAACTCAAACGCCTGAACCAAGTCATCTTCCCGGTCAGCTACAACGACAAGTTTTACAAGGATGTGCTGGAAGTGGGAGAGCTCGCAAAGCTAGGTGAGTGGCTTACGCTCGGCTCGTCTGCCTTTGTTATTAGCATATAATCTAATCTAACGTGTGATTTTTTTTTTTATTGTTTCAATTCTAAAAAGGCTCACTAATGAATCCAACTTGATTTAGCCACCTTGTTCTCCGTCCTCCCTTCAGAATGGAAGTTATTGCTTGTGTGAACGTGCGTCCTGTTCTGTCTTGCAGCGTATTTTAATGACATTGCAGTGGGAGCCGTGTGCTGCAGAGTAGATCACTCTCAGAACCAGAAGAGGCTCTACATCATGACACTTGGTTGTCTAGCGCCCTATCGTAGACTTGGAATCGGTGAGGCTTTCTGTTCCTCGGAAAATGTTGTAACACCACCGTGTGTTTTTTATTTATTTCTTCCTAACAAGCTGAATTAAAGGCAGCTGGATGTCTTTGTTTTTAAGACTCTTGGCGACGTTTCTCTTCTCATCCAGGAATAAGGATCAGAATAAGACGTCCGTCTGCCTTTGACTCGTTTATTAGGCTGAGAATCTGCACCAGAGCCTTGAGACTCTCTGTGTTTGATTTTTCTAACTCTGTCGTGTTTTTTCAGGTACGAAGATGCTTAATCATGTCCTGAACATCTGTGAGAAGGACGGGACTTTTGACAACATTTACCTGTAAGCATCTTAAGGCAGAACCCACGGAATGTGTTTGACATGTTTGTATGAAAATGATTTTCATCAAGAGAAGCGTGAATTACTCAGTAGGTGTCCAGAAATGTTTGATTAATAGCAAATAGATCCGACACTCTGCATCAAACAGGTGAAATTTATAAAAATTGCCCAAAAAAACATTAGAAAAGTTGCTGAACTTTCAAAATGGCTCCACAGATCAACAATGTCTACGCCTTCAAACCTTTTTTTTTTCTCTCTTCTTAAAATAATCAGTTAAACAAATTAATATGATTTGCTCTAAATACATTAGAAATAATATACATGTATAATCCTTTAAACTATGTTGCCAGCTACAGTCTATCTCCCTAACGGCGACTGCTTCTTAGCCTGCCTAATGAATGATTTTACAAAATAACAGAATAAACAAATGATTATAGTTTTTCATTGTTTTCGCTCGTCTGTTACCGAAATATCTCATTAATTTTAACAAATCTTGCAGAAACTGATCATCTACAACCGATTTAACTTTTGAAGTCAACCCAATTCAAGAAAAAACCTTATAATAGTCCAAATCTCTGGCATTAAAAGGTGGTGGGTGATATGCATTCCTTCAAGGAATGTTAGACCTTTAATTTATTTTAATTTAAAACTTATAAGAAAATAAATTTGGAACTCTGACGTCCTTTTATGTTTTTAATTGTGTAAAACAGACACTATTAAGGGTCTATCATGAAGTTAATAATGGTGAAATACATTTTCTATCATCTCCCATTTCTGTTTTAGGCTTTAGGTGGCAGATGGAGAAGACCCTGCAACCTTTACTGTTTTAGAGAAAATAATAACAATAACATTTTTAAATCAGACAAAAATTGGGAAAGAAAGAAAAATATTGTTTGGTGTAAATGACCACCTGCCTCTAATTTAAGGTTTTATTTACTAGTTTCTTTTTTTTCTTTTGAGCAAATCAAACCATCTGTCTTCACTAGTTCAATCATAATTCCATATATATATATTTATATATATATAAAACCTTTCTTTCAGATGTAACTTACATTCTGCTTTTTTTTTCCTGTAGTCATGTGCAGATCAGCAACGAGTCGGCCATCGACTTCTACCAGAAGTTTGGCTTCGAGATCATCGAGACAAAAAAGAATTACTACAAGAGGATAGAGCCCGCAGACGCCCACGTGCTGCAGAAGAGCCTGCGCAGTCCGTGCGCGCCGCCCAGCGGCGAGCTCCAGAAGGCGGAGTAGGAGCCGCCGCGTCGGGGGAGGGGGGAACGCAGCACTTAGGTGCCCGCCAACACAGAAACAGAACTGTGCAAACGCCCCGCGGTCGTCACGTTCAACAGTTTCTTCAGAGGACGCTAGACAGAGAAAACCAGTTTCACATATAAAAGTTGCTGCAGTCGTTTTGCAAATGTGATTTTTTTTAATTATTTTTCATATTTTATTATTCCCTTAATTTCATGCAGTTATTTGAAAAATGACAGAAAGCTGTATCAAAAAAAATTGGTCCTAAAGACAACAAAAAAAAAGTTGCCAACCTATGAAAGTTTCCGGCATGGTGGAGGGTGTGGATGTTTGCAAATCATACTGTTTGTGTTTGAGGTGTTTTTATGCGGTTATGATGCCCAACGAGGGCATATCTCTTTGGTCGTTTTGTTTTTTTTTGAGCAAAAGGAAAGAGTTTGAAGGAGTAAAAGTGTTTTTAAAGGCCGTCACTAGCTGGTCCGCTTGGGTTGCGGCGTGGAGTTTTCTCGTGGAACAGACGCAACGCTTGTTCTCTCGCTGCCTGAATGCCGTGATCCGTGGGGAGTGAGTGTGACCGGGATATGTCCGGAGGGGAGGAGCAGGAATGTTTTCCTCCGGCCGACGACACCAGGAAGGCTGGATGGCTTAGAGGTGGTGGGAAAAAATGGTCGAAACTCTCACTTTCGAGAGGACTTTTTTTTTCCTGGCCTGTTAATTTAAATCCCATCAATTGTTTTTTTTTTTTTGTTTTTTTTTTCCATATTGAGAAGGCAAAAGGTTCAGAGGTTCCCCTGGGTTTACTTCTAAGAGCAGACGTGAGGCAGCCAAACTAAGTCATAATACTGAAATGTTTCTGTGTTTTTGGGAGGAAACGCATCAATAACAACAGGTTGTTTGTGTGGGTTTGATTTGGGCATTTAGTTCCAGGTAGTATCCTGAAGGTGTGTGAGCATGCTTGTCTCGAAACACGCAGAGTTTTTGAGATATAATTGCCTTAAAAACACCTTTGGTACCTTTTTATGTAGCCATCTTGCAAAAATGGTCGCAAAACTTCCAACACCAGCTTTCTGTTGTTCCACCTTCAGCTATGTTTTAAAGTGAAACCGATAGTTTGGAAGTTCTCATAGGCTGTCTTTAACAAAACCCAGAAGAAGCTCTGACCCCTCTGCATGCAGGGAGAGTTGTCTTCTCCACTGTAGTATACGCATGTTTTCTTTTCTTTTGGAGAATTTTATCTTTTCTGGAGCTCTATATTGTAAGACTTTTTAACGTCTAAATAAAGGAATTACTATTTGCAGTAAGCCTTTTCTGTGCAGTCCCATTTGTTTTCATTTGCAGGGTAAATTCTTTGCCCAGAAGTGTGCATTAAGCCGATTTAGATCAATTTGCTGCATACATAAATAAGTGAATCAAACCTTTTGTTGTGATTAGCTGAAACTTCTCAAACTCGACACCCTATTGGCTGCCACGGCCTCCAGAGCCCGCCCCTTTCTGCACGGATTTAGGTGCATCTAGATTGTTTTGAGATTGCTTGCTAGTAGTTAGCTTCCAATGTCCAAGTTTTTACTGGACCGTACAGTCATTAATATGCCGAGGTTAGAGGTGAGTGGACGTTTCTCTCCAGCGGCGTTAAACGAGATGGGACGCGAATTATTTCGCCTTTAATTTGCTTAATAATGATGTAGTTAACGTTAAGCTTAGCTAGCTGCTAGCTAACTGGCTAACAGAAAGCTAATTGGTCAGGGTGCTACTTTCAAGCTCGTTTAAACAACGAAGTGTTTCCATGTCTGTTGCTGTCGTCGTGGCGGCGTTAAAGTGAAACAAATAACAGCTCAGCCGGTCAAACGGGGCTGTAGTTTGGTGTAATTTAAAGAGTTGAAGTCTGAACACTAGCATGTTAGCATCCTGCTGTGGCTGTCAGAGCTCTGTCAGAGCAGCAGCAGTTCTCTCCGGATTCACGGCTCCGTGTTTGGCTTGCAGGACGGACACAGAGGGGATTTAAGCTCCAGCTGCTGAATGCCTCGTTTGCTGGTGTCGTTTATGAAACAGGCAACTGTTAAAACAGGATGCCAGAGATGACTGAAACTCAAACACCTGGTCGTAAACCCAAGTAAGGATCCCATCACCTTCTTATCTATGAGCTGACCCAGCTATCAGGGGGTATAAACGTTTGGAAATAAACATTTGTTCTTTTTTTTTTTTTTTTAGAAAGAAGAAAAACAAAGAATCTCACAATGCAGGTAAATCAATATATCATTGTGCTCTTGCTGGTTAGTGAAGGTACAACACTGCAAACTACCTCTAATGTACATACATATATATAAACTAACAAGTGAAATGTAAAAGAAGTGTCAGGTCTAGCACACAATCTACACCAGCTGAAAAGTGTTTTAATGTCATATGCACCAACCGTCACATTTCCACCTAATAGCTCTTTAAGAAACTGGTGCAAAAATACTGCTTTTTGTGTCAAATTCTGCTATTTTTGGCACTTTTTATTGATTCAGCTAATGATTCTAGATCAGGGGTGTCAAACTCCAGGCCTCGAGGCTCTGCTGTCCTGGGAGCTTTATGTTTTTCTGCTCCAACTCACCTGATTCAAATGGTTTAATCACCTCCTTACCGTATCATCAAGTTCTCCAGGAGCACTGCAACAAGTTGTCCATTTAAACCAGGTGTTTTAAAGCAAGAACGCATCTAAAACATGCAGGAAAGCGTTTGACACCCCGGTTCTAGAGCAAATTGCGTCTTTGTGACAAGCTGCTGGTAACAAAGTGCCCAAACATTCAGTCTGTTTAAGTTTTCCATTATTTGTCAACACTACACTGGGACATCTCTTGAGCCTTTATATGACTGACTGATCTGTGGGTCAGAAAACGAAAAAGCAGCCAAAGTCCAAAATATAACTGTGATAGACCTTCAGAAACCCTGAAGAATTATTCCTGAAGATCACTTTAAAAGATTACAAGAGGTGTCTAATTCCTTGGAGGTAAATTTTAAAACACAAGGCGTGACTCTAGATTTTTGCTCTGTATTGTAAGTTTGCCGTGGATGGTTTCGATTCAAATCCATTTGGGTTTTAAAAGGCATGTTGTGTTTTTGTGTGTCTGTATGTAGTTGAGAGACACAGAAAAGAGAAAATTAACGCAGGGATTAATCGTATTGGCAGTCTCCTGCCGTGTTCCCAGGCACTTAAACAGGTAAGAAACAAGCTGCGACTTTTTAAATCCGCACCGGTCGAGTGTCTGAAAGGATAGCCTGTAAATCTGTGTAACACTTTTTTCTTTCGTTCATAGAGTAAGAACATGATATTAGACCAAGCTTTTCGCTACATCACTGAACTGAAGAAACAAAATGATGCAATGATTCTGGACGGAGGAGATAAAGTCCAAGGTAAAGTTGGTTATCGAGCAGATTGAATGTTAGTTGTAACAGAGAGGATATTTTTACCAGTTGAAAATGGCGCTGAATGAGGACAAAGATGTTAACTTACCACAGTCTCACAGAACTAATGGAAGTCTCACTCATGTTTCTAAAACTGTATCAGATATTTGTTTGTAAAATACGTGACGAGTATTCTAAAACAGTCTGGTACTGAGCAGAATACTTGGAGGGCATGTTCCTAATTGCGACGTCTGCTTTGCCTCTGCCCTGCAGCAGAGGAGATTCGTCGGCTGCGGCGCCAGCTGGAGGAGCTGAGAAAAGAAAGTGCTCACTACATCGAGCTCCTCAAAGGTCACGATATCAACATCCTAGAGGACCCCACGATCCACTGGAAGGGCAAGCAGCGCTGCGCCAAAGTGGCAAAAGTCACCCCCATCCACGAGCTCCCGAAGGGGATTGTCGTGTGTTCCAACAGCACCGTGAAGGGACCTGCAGGCAAACAGACGAGCCCGCTGAAGCCGCCCTCTGAAACTTTAATTCTTCAGCCGCCAGCTGAGGCCAGGTTAAGAGTTAACGGAGCTCTGCTGCAAGTTAAAACATCCTCCTCCACTCCTGCACTCCTCCCAGGGTCAGCCGCCGCTCCCCCTCAGTCTACCCCAGGTCCAAGAGTGATAGAGCAGTGTGTGGTCGATACATCGGCTGCAGCCCCCCCTCTGCCGCCTTCTGTGTCTTACATCACGCTCCAGATCCCCGCAGCCACAACATCTCTGCCCCAGCAAGCACAGCCTGCCGCCCCAGTTCAGACCATTACTATAGCAGCTACTTCAGCGTCTCATCATCCCACTGAGAGCGCTGCTCCACCTGTGTCCGCACACCCTACACTTATCCAAACTGTAGCCAAAACAACTTCAGAGGTTTGCTCTTTGGTCACTCAGAACACAGCTGTCAGGACTGCGTGTTACACCGCCATCCCGAGCAATCAGACCCTTCTTAGAGCTGCAGGCAGCACACAGACTACCTGGACAACACTGCAAATGGCAGGGAACACGGTGCACCCGGTCTGTCAGAGTCTGCCCTCTCCAGAGGTCAGCAGCGCTGCCCAGGCTGTCCAGCAGGTGACTGTGTGTCCGGTGGGCAGCAAACCCTCCGTTTGTCCCATTCAGATTCAAATGCCTGTACAGCAGACTCCCATTACAGGTCACATTCAAGCACATCCTCTGATAAAACCACCCCATCTGCAGCCTGCTGTTCAAACCCAAGCGCAGCCTCAGTGTGCAGTTCTTCCCCAGTCGGCTATAGTGCCGCAGCCAGCTGTGGTGGCCCACCCAGCTGTCATGTCACAGCCCCAACCTGCTGTGCTTCAGCCGGCGACATTAGTCCCGCACCCCCCAGCGACCCTAATCCCACAGCCTCAACCAGCTCTGGTGCCCCAGCCGCAGGCCACTGTCCTCCCTCTCCTTCAGACCATGCAGGTGCTGCAGGTCAACGCAGCTGCAGCAGCGGCCTCGGGTGTAACGGCACCTCAGAACACAAACAATCCAAGCCTCGTGATCCTGCAGCAGGCCAGCGCCTGCCCTGCCCAGCCAGTCGTGAGGGAGGAAATGACCAATCAGACACCTTGTCAGCATATAGTAATCATCCAAGCACCCAGCCAGGCTGCATCTGCTCCTCAGAACCCTCAGGTTGGGATGGTTCCTGCTGCGGTTCCTGCTGCCTCCACTCAAACACCCACTACAAGCAATTCAGTGTCGGCCCCTCCTTTACAAAGTGTCGGGGGAAAGCAGCTGGTGCACATTCTCCCTCGACCTGTCCAGCCTCAAGTAAACCATCCTCGACAGGTGAGCCAGGCGTCCTCCTCTCCACCGGTTCCTACGACCCCACAGACTATCACTGTGAATGGTCAGGTGTTTGCCCTGCAGCCCGTGAAGACCTCTGACAAATCCAGCTCTCAGGGTGGCCAGAGTACCCTCCAGCTGGTCCAGCCCACCACATCTGAGGAACCAACTACTAATGTGGCCCTCAACAGTTTAGGAGCCCTTAGTAGTCTCAACCAGAGCATATCGCAAGGCATCCCTCTGTCTAGTCAGAGCAGCTGTCAGCCTCTTCCTGCTCCGTTATCAGCAGGACAGCAGCAGCCTCCTGCTCCAGCACCCAACTCCGGAGCCGCTCTTGTTCTACCTGCCCAGCAGCTCCAGGTCCCGTGTGTGAACCCAGTCAGCTCAGGGCAAGCGCTTAATGCGCCCAAGCCCTCGGGAAAGAAGGCCCGCGCAGTTTTAAACACAAAGAGAGTGGCAACTAAAAAGACTAAATCTGCAAAGAAGAAGGAGCTCAATCCTGCACAGGTTGCTGCTGCTCCTGTCACGCCTGCAGCTACCACAGGAGACAGCCAGACAGTTCAGGCTTCTTTATCTCAAGCTTTACAGTCGTCACCTGTCAAAGGAACAAACGTTCTCCCGACGTGCACTGCAAACGTTACCACTGCGGAAAGCAGCGGCGGTTTAGGCTGCGTTACATCGGCACAGAACACCAAGCAGCTGATTGTGAGCAGTTCATCTAGTGGCACTGCTGTTCTTGGTCAGCCTCAGTCACAGGATAAAAGCTCTGTCAGTGCATCTCAGAGCGAGTCAGTGTTAACTCAAACCATCACTAGTAATGTCACAACTGCAGCTACCGCCACTAAAACATCAGTCAAGCCATCAGACAGCTCAGCTTTGGTAGCTGAGAGTAAACCAGCTTCAGTTTCTGTAACCAAACCCTCAGTTCTAGATGTTAAACTGACAACTGCGAGTACAATTACTGTCACAACACAAAGTAAGTCAGCAGTCAGCGCCGCCCTTTCTAAACAAAACAAACCCATGACCAGTTCTGCAGTTGTCTCTGAGGCACGGCACACATCTGCCGGAGATTCTGGGGGTTTGACTCAAGTCTGTGCCAGCAGCGTCACCGCCACTGCACCGTCATCTTTAAACCAGAATACCCACACGGTCTCGCAGTGCCTTTCCCAGGAATCGAAAACTCAAGACCCGCTGGCTTGCAGTAAAGCAGAGTCCCAGCCCGCTGCATTGTCCTCTGTATCCACAGCTGCAGCACTGTCCTCGCCCGCAGCAGGTTATTCTGCTTCCCACGGCGCCGTCGCAGCCTCCGCAACGAGTTCGGAGCTTAGGAAAAAGGCCGCTGCTCCAAGAGCTCCACTGCAGCACCCTGAGGTCACCATGTCCCAGCCGTCTTCGTGCCATCCTGCAGAAGTGAAGCCGCCTCAGGCAGCAAGAGTTGACAGCGGCGCTCAAGGCGAGAGGCATTCCTCGTCATCGGAGAAGGAGAGCTTCGTGGCAGTGACTTCTGAGGCTCCGTCAAGGAAAGACTTTGCATTACCTCAGCCGGTGTACACCAACCTGGATGATCAGTCTTTGGAGAACCCCATGACGTCCAGCAGGCAGACCGACTCCCCCACGGCCGCAGGGGCTGGGAGCGGGCGAGGATTCTCTGTGGCGTCCATGCTTCCCCAGGGCCAGAGCATCGCTGGGTCCTCTGGCTCCTTCGGAACATTTACATTCACTTCTGAGCAGGCGGAGATCCTGGCCATGGCTATTCTGGAGCAGGACAGTCCTGGAAGGAGGAGCGGCAGCTGCTCTGGGGACAACAACTCCTCGACCAATGCCACATGGGACTCCCCCAAACTCCCACCGGTGTCTACAAGCAAAGACAGAGGCTCAGCTGGGCAGCAAGCTAAAATGACCAAGCCCATGGACCCAGGACCGGTTACACACGCTGAGATGTCTGTCAGAGGACAGACTGGGGAGGGGTCTGTCAGTAGGCCAAATGGAAGCAGACATCCCCAAAATATTTCCTACTCCCAGCCTCAGCCTGTTCCCCAGGCCCAGAGCTCGGCACAGACTGGGACAGTGGCCAGCCTCAGCGTGAATAACCTGATCAGGCCCAGCTCCAGCCACCAGCCCTATCCCAGCTCCCCCAGTCTTGCTGCTCAGCAGGGCTCGGTCTCCTCCCCGGTGGGCACCTCGGCTCATATGTCCCAAGCCTCAAACAAGTCCCTCTCGCCCTGTTCAGGTCCCGGCCATGTAGCCGAGTACACCACCTTAAAGACTTCATCAATAAGGACTCAGGCTGGAAATGTTGTGGCCGAGCGACAAGTGAAGATCATCTCCAAAAGGCAGGCCCAGGAAGAAGTTATGCTGAACACAGGAAAACGACCCAAACCCTGCCCCCCGCCAGTCAATCCTGTTAGCCACATGGATGTGAAAGCACCAGAGCACAGTCAGATGATGGTGCCACAGCTGCCGTCCACCTCCTCCGCTGTCCTGACAAGGATCAGTTCAGAAAGCGGAGGCCCTCTCTTCTCCACAAACTCCTTTATGAGTGCAGCGGTGCGTCCCTTGGAGGGCCACTGCCCACCTCAAGGGCCTCCGGAGCAGAACCAGTCAGGGGTGCTTAAAGTGCCTCAGGGTCACCCGCAGCATATTGTAGGCCAGCCTGGGCAGCATCTGGGAGGGAACCTTTACATGAAGCAGCAGCAAGAGCAACAGAGGCACCATCTGTACCATTTGCAGCACCACTTGTCGCAGCCGGACCCTGCACAGCGCCATTCCCTACACCAGAGGGCGCTGCAGCAGCAGCAGCAGGAGCAACAACAGAAGAAACGAGGGATCGTCAGAGGCGGTCAGACCGGCTCACCTGCCGGGCTGCAACAGAAGCATCACCTGGAAAAGCCTGGAATTCAGCAGCATTCCCATCAGCAGCAGCAGCAGCATCAACAGCAAACCCAGCAGCATCCGCAGCAGTCCCACCAACAATCACAGCAGCATCAACAACCGACGCAACACCAAGCATCTCATCCACAACAGCACCAACAACACCAACAGCCTCCCCCCCAGGCACAGCATCAGCAGCAGCAGCAGCAGCTACAGCAGCAGCAGCAGCAGAGCGCTCACTCCAGACACCCACAGCATCTGCAGCAACAGATCCAGCAGCAGCAGCAGCTCTTCAGGCAACAAGAGAAAACCTGTGAAGCCCAATCAGTGGGCTCCAGGGCCCACCACAGCAGCCACATGGCCCCGCAGGACCACCTCAAGGTATGCAATGTCAGGGAGCTTTACTAAGATGTGAGCCACGTTTGTTCTGTAGAAATGGTGACAGTTTTTGTTGTGTAAGCAGTATTTAATGAAGTCACATTTCTGCAGCGTGTGTCGCCTTCTCGCAGTTTTCTTGACTTGATAGTATCTGAAATTGTGCCTTTTTATTCTTAACTGCTTGAAGGCTGTAAGGGGGGGGGGTCCTGTTTCTCTGAGTCTCACTTCTCTGCTCTCTGATTCACTCATTCAGCTTTTGCAGTCTTCCCGCTTCTTGAAGTGGTCACAAACAGCTGGATTTGGTTCTTGTGTTTACAAAACTGTAACAATTCTCTTACGCACCTTCAATTCAGCGGAAGTTAAACACTGTTTTGGAGATGAACAGGGACATGACTAATAAAAATAAGACCGTAGCTTTACTTATGAGTTTTCTTATTGATGCTAACTCCTTTCAGGACCATTTTAGGCATTTAAAGATTTCCCTGATACTTTTAGTCTAATTTCTAGAGAGAGTTACTAAGATTGGGGGGGGAAAAGGTATTTGATCATTTTAATCGCAGTACCTGAGTTGCCTTTCTGTGACAAGAAACAAACCTATTATCAGTTCTGTGCAGCACTTTTAATTCATTCTGTACATGTCAAAGCTGCTCAGAACTGATTGTTTCCGTGTTATTTATACATTTTCTGTTTTGCGCCCCCCCTCAGACCGGTCAGGACCATAACGCCATGCAGAGGATGATGAGCTCCCGGAGCCTGGAGCAGCAGCTCATCTCTCCTCCCAGTAATCCGGTGTCTCGTCCGTCCGAGCTGTCCTGCGCTCCGTCTCGTCAGGAGCGGCACCGCATCTCGGACTACTCGGCCGAGGCGCTCCTCAGCAAGAGCTCCACGAGCGGCGAGCAGCAGCAGCAACAGCGCATAGCCCTGCACCTTCAGCCTGGCCGCGGCACCGCTCAGGAGCAGCCGGACCTCCGCGGTTACCTGGACGCGTCACGAGGGAAGGCCGGCCTTCCGCACAACCCGCAGAACCGCCTCCCGCCCGAGCATCCTGCTTCTGGCGATGTCCAGCGGGGCTCCGAGTGTCAGCCCTTCAAGGCGATGGGCGGCGGAGGGGGGGCGCACCAGCTCGGTGGTTTTGAGGCTCAAGTCTCTCGCGGGAACGAAATGGCGTCCAAGTCGGTGCCTCCCTCCCAGAGGGGCCTCCAGGGGCAGCAGCAGGGGGGGTTCAGGATGAGCGTTGGCCCCGTGACAGACGGAAGAAATCGCGGAGGCTACAGTGGAGCTCATCCTGGCCCTCAGGGAGTGCAAGTCGGGCCCGCGCTGCCCCGGGAGCAGGAAGGATGTCACCAGAGTTTCATGCAGAGCCTCCTCTCCCCCCACCTCCCTGAGCAGAACAACCACCAGCGAGCGGTGCAGTGCTGCCCCCCGGTCAGCATGGAGTACGGCTGCGTGCCTGGGAGCAGCTCAGGAGACATTCAGGCCAAGGCTTCCAGCCCGAGCGTGCCTCAGTCTCAGAAGGCCCCAGCTATGCGCCTCCCAGAGAGCAACAAGGGCCACATTCCTCAGGTCAGCAGTAATATGCACACGGGCCCCGGCGTCCGGGCGGGTCTGCCCCACCCTCCGGCTCCGCACAGCAGCTCGGAGCCCGGCCGCTCGTCGGCCATCTCCAGACCGCCTGCCGCCGTCAGCCAGCACTCTCGTCACATTCCCCGGGACGCTCAGCCCACCAAGCTGCGGCCCAGTGAGCGGCCTCGGTCGGGCGCCCTGAGGCCGACCAACCCCTTTGAGCCCGAGGGCCACCTGCCTCTGCTGAGCCGCCCACAGTCCGGAGGGGAGCCCAGACGCAGCACCATCGTGCGCTTCATGGCGGACAGCGCGCAGGTTCCCAGCGAGAACAACTTGGTATCTGAGCAGCACCTGACGCAGAACTTCGGTTTCCCCTTCATTTCAGAGGGCGGGATGAATCCTCCGCCTCCCATCAATGCAAACTCGACTTTCATCCCTCCAGTCAGCCAGCCCAGCTCCTCCCGGACGCCGTCCCTCCTCCCCGTGGAGCCCCAGAACACTTTGCCCTCCTTCTACCCTCCTTATTCTCCAGCTGCTCACCCCAGCCTCCCCAGTGACGTCACTCTCCAGTACTTCCCCAACCAGATGTTTACGAGTCCCAGCGCAGACAAGGGCAGTGCGCCGCCGCTCAACAACCGCTTCGGCTCCATCCTCTCCCCGCCTCGGCCCGTGGGCTTCGGCCAGGCCAGCTTCCCCCTGCTCCCAGAGATGCCCCCTATGCCTTCGTCTGGGATCACCCCTCACATCTCCAGCTTCAGCCTCACCTCGCTGTTCCCAGATATCGCCGCCGGCATGCCCTCCGACGGCTCGGCCATGCCGATGTCGCCCCTGTTGTCCCTTTCCAACCCGTCGTCCGCCGACTCGGGCAAGCAGCCGAACCGCCCGGCCCACAACATCAGCCACATCCTGGGCCACGACGGCAGCTCGGCCGTCTGAACGGTTCCCTTCAGTGTTGAAGAGAAGCACCTAACTTATTGTTCACATCACATTTATTCTTTTTGTGTCGGTAATTCTAATTTTCCTTTTTGTTTTCGGGAGCTCGATGACGTGAGCCGTCTTCAGAACATTAATTTAAAACTGACACGAGTTGCGCAAAAGAAAGTTTAAGTTCAGAACTTGAATTGTTTGTATTTCGAATCATAAAGAAGCCTTCTGCACATTTACTAATGTAACTTACTAACTTATCAGGTTGTACTGTACAGAATCCTTTTTGTTTTGAGAGGCTATTTTGTAAATATTAATGTTTCATATCAAAATTGCTAGATTATGTATTTGTAAATACAGAATTGATAAATAAAGTTTATAAGGAGACGTTTGTATTTAACTCCAGCTGGAGGATCGTCTTTGCTTTTACAAGAAAACAGATGATAGAGGAAAAAAAAAGACAAATCGATTTCATAAGATTTTATTTACATGCAATCGTGCTCCAGCTCGTGCAGCGGCGGGAACGGCTGCGCTGCACGGGATTTATTTTAAAGAAACTGTAGATTCAGGATCTCCTTCATTTCGATCAGACTAATACTTCTTGCACTGATGAGCGATGAAGAGCGAGGAGGGGGGGATAATACTAACACACCAGTCACAGCACCCTCTACTGGCAGTCATTTGGTAACCAGCGCAGGAGTAAACACAAGTGGCTGCAGTATAAAGTTCAGCTTATTGATGACTCAGCTAGTTTTCCAGAATCTCTCCCACTCAGTGATAAAAAAACAAACTCAAAATAAATATCTGTACAATATATATATAATATATATATAATCTCTTGTACACTACTGAAACAATGATTTATGTTGCATACACTTGTTAATAGTTTGTTAATGATGAGCAATGCATAATACGTTCGTGTTACTGCTATACAAAGTAAAATAAAAACAGATTTCTCTCGAGAACATAACGGCAGCACCTTCGTAGCGACAGCATCAGATTGATGGAAATGGTCCCTTTGTTTCTGTTGTGCATAAAGCTAAGTCAAAAGGGCCAAAAAGGATGGATATTTCTGAGCGGAGGGGAAAGCGCTGACAACGGAGGAAGACTAAACGGCTCAGCTTTGAGTTAAAATGAAGAACTGGGCGTGAAATGAGCAGACGGGTGAATTAAAAGTCCTCTTGAATATGAAAAGAACCATATATACAGAACAATCAGACACTTATGTACAAAAGCATAAATATATAAATATCTCTGATACAAAAATAAATATTTTTCTCTCGTTTCCCCCCCTCTGGTCACTTAAGAGTCTCTTATGCGTCTGCAGTGCCGGCCGACCCGTCGTCCTCCATAGGCACTTCATTCGGGAGGACGGTCACTTCCTGAATCGGGTCTCGGGGCGGTTGTGTCGCAGTCGCTGAGGACGATGTGAAAATGTTGTCTTTTAAAGACATTAGATGAAGAGGTTCGGGTTCTGGGGAAAAGGAAAAATCAAAGTCATCTTTAACTTCCAACTTTTAAGTAACAAAGAGAATGATATTTATGTTTCCTCTCATTTTTCGAGATTCTTATAATCATCAATGTGTGTATTTTTTTTTGTTTTGTCATCATTTGGTAAAACCGTAGTCGGTGAAGTAACCGCACATACTCCGAGTTCTGTCCTGTTCTCCGTCTCCGCCGAAGAACCTGGCGTCGCCGCCGGGCTGGCAGGGAGACGCCGGAAGCTGAGGGGTGACGTCGTTGGGAGAGCAGCAGGTCTGATTGTGATCGGCGCCACTGAGGACAACAAAAACAAACATGATGAGCTGAAGCTTGGGATTATTTTCTGTCAGAGACTCTAGAGAAAGTCCATCAAAAAAATTTATTTATATCAACAAAGGAGTTGAGCTAAACCTCAGCTGTTTTGGTCTCTTTGCTGCTTAAATTACTAACCAATCATTTCAACACTAGCTAAAGGGATAGTTCCGATGTTTTGAAGTGAGTTCTGTGGAAAGGTAACCAATAATATCACATTATGTGGCTATTTGCAAGTCAAACAGCAGCAGCAGCTAGCTGTAGTCCTTGCGGTGCAGCCTGGGGACTCTAACTGCAGGAATAAAATCAAATAATCCTTGAATGAAACGATAAACCTTTGAGATTGCTGCCATCTCAAAGCAACCGTGGTCTCAGACTAGCCGTTAGCTCGTCTTTTCGGTCAGAAATGAACCATTTCTCCAAACTCGTTTAAAGACGTATCTATAACAGGTAAGATGTTTGTTGTTAAGAACCTTTTCACAGAACTCCACTCCACAGAGACTCACTGTCTTTATTCAGTTTGCTACGGTTTCTATGACATTTTGCTTCCCGGTTTTCTTGATTATCAGTAGAACTTTTTACTGATGTTTCTTCATGAAATTAGTCTGTTTTTGTAAAACATACCCGGTGGAGTAGTGGTAGACAGGCAGATGTCCATTTGACATAGTCTGCGGCAGAAGTGAGTCACACTCCATCTCACAGTCCACCTCGTCCTGGAAAAATAAAAATAAAATTCACAAATGTGTTTAGCTTATTCAACAAAAACTCAAAAAGAAAAACAAAAGCGGATCTTTACCTGCTGCATTCCTGGCAGGCAGTCCTTGGGGTGGTGAGCTTTGCCGTTCTGAACGTATTCCCCGTTAGCCGGGTAAACGCCGTGTGGAGCCGCCATGTGCGCGTCCAGCGGACAGTGTCCGACCAGGGCGAGTCCCTGGAGAGGGACCATCGTGTACTGGCAGGAAGACACTGGAGCAGCCACAGCGGGGAAACACAAGTCTGATGTTTGCTCTGCGATGAAGATAAAAAATAAAAAGGGATTACACACACGTAGAGGGAAAAGAGGTGAAACCCTGCCGAGGCTGAAGGAGCTCTGAGGAACACTCACTCTGTTTGGCCCAGGCTCTCCAGAGGCAGAAGGGTATGAAGGCAACGATGATGAAGACAAAGGCTCCCAGGACAATACCAACTATCAGGTAGGGGAGGTCGCCGGGGCGAGGCACAAGCACACTGTGGCCCCCGATCCCTGAGTCCGGGGCCTCTGACGGCACAGGCCAATGGGGATTGAGACGAGCTGAAGGAACCAAGAGTGGAAGAGTCAGATTCTCTGAATGCGCGTTTGAAACAAAACCCGGGCCTCCGACCTCCTCACCTTTCGTTTCAAGGATCACCACGTTGCCGAACTCGCTCTCTCCTTTCTCGTTAAAGCTCTGCATCTTGATGTCGTAGGCGGTTTCCGGCTGCAGGTCGGTGATGGAGTGCCAGTATCGATCTCCCTCCACCACATCCTTCTTGTAGTCGCTGTCATTATCGCTGTCTGTGGGCCGGTAGTAGATGTAGAAACCGTAGATGGGTGTGTTGTTTACAGGGGTGTACTGTTGAGGGAGAAATAAATTAGGTTAACAATCCCAACTAGACGAGAATGCCCCACATTTCCGACCTGCGGACACCTACCGTCCATTTCAGGATGATGGTGGTCTCATTGATTGCCTCGTTGTAGGTGATGTAGGGTCCGTCTACTGGACGTTCATGCGTTCTCCCACCCACCACGGTGTAGGCCTTCGAGGGAGCACTGGGAGGACTGGAACCGATTACGTTCACTGCGACCACACGGAACTTATAAGACGTACCTACACGGGGAGGGAGAAACATTAATGATCGGCGTCTCGGGGCTGCAGACTCCAACTTCAACTTAAAAGCTCACTCATTAAGTTGTTTTCCTTTTCTGAGCAAACGTTACATTAACTTTAACATAGTTATGTTCTGATTAATGGCAGCAATCACTGAAATGACTCTAACAACACTCATTATGGTGATAAATTTACAGTTTGTGGGAATGTAATTATGCAGAGGATCGTCACTCTAATTATACGGAACAACATCCTATAACCCCCCCCCCCAACCCCAGCAGCTCGGAGCAACTATGTTTTAAATTGTATGTTCTGACCTTTCTCCAGGCCCGTGATTTCCACAGACAGTCTCGACGGAGGAATGTTCTCCACCGCCGTCACCCAGTCCTCCCCTGCCCTCTTCACCTTCTTGTACTCCACCCGATACGACTGGATGGGGAAGCCGCGGTTGCCCCGGGGAATCCAAGTCACGTACGCCGACGTCTCGGTGTCCGTGGAGACGGTGGGCTTATCGGGAGCCTCGGGAGCTGCAGGGGCAAGAGGTGGTGTCGGATAAACCTCAACAACAACGGGCGTGAATTAAAAAAAACAGCGACAACAACGTAACCTCAATGTGCCAAACCCCTTTCAGGACTTACTGGGAGCTCATCCTTCAGGGACAGAAGTGCGAGAGAGAGTGAGAGCTGTTAGTCAGAAGTCGAGTGACTCCGAAATCAGATATTATTAGTCTTGTTAATCGGAGGATTCGTTGCGGCAACAGAAAATACACAGGAGTGCTTACGGGACAGCTTTGTTGACGGGACAGCGGGAGGTTTCGGTGGGTCGTGGTGAACTTTGCGATCTACAGACAAAAGATAAACAAAAAGTTTAAATTTCAGAAATATGCTTGTAGTTTTCTGTACTAAAGAACCAGGAGGCTGTATCAGTTGATGTAAATCTTTAAACAGATCATTTAAACATCCTACATGAGGTCAATCTTTAAAAAGATTGTTAAGACTTTTTAAAGTAGGGTTCTGAGATATCTCTCTAAGTACAGCAGTGGGACTTTTGCTGTTGAGTATTTGTGTCGCTGTTGATGGACAAATGTCTGAATGCTTTCTGTCCGTGTCGTACTTTTGCCAGTTCTGAAGGTCATCATGGCCGGCTGTCCCAGGCCCGCACAGTTCTTGGCAGCCATCTCCACTTCGTACAGGCTGTCCGGCTGTAGTTTGGTCAGAGTCAGTTTATGGAGAGAGCCTAAGATGGTCCGGGTGGTCCAGTCTCCCAGAAGGTCTCCTTCCTGAGAGGTGGAAAAAAAAAAGGACTTGGTTACTTTAAAGAAACCCAGGCAAGATGTAACTTATTTAACAAAATAAGACCCAGTGTGGCTTTACTTTTCTGTATTTGATGATATACTCCAGCACGGGGGCTCCTCGCCCGTGCCGAGGCCTCCAGGTGAGCTCGTAGGAGTCAGCCCTGCCCGTGCGCGGCTGACTGAGAATAATGGGGGCGTCTGCGGGCAAAATCTGTCCCGGCACCTCCGAGCAGTCCATGGGCAGCATGGCGCCGGTAGCCCCGGGCCTCACAGGAGGCTGCTCCTTCAGCACCTTGTCTGGGCTGAGAGGGCGATAGATGGAGGGCAGCGTCCTCCCAGATGAAACCCCTACAAAAACCACACACGATCAGATCTACAAGCCACCAAACAGGAGGACGAAACCCGTATGTCAGTGCTGATCCACAGCTACTTACCAGTTGACACCGTTACGAGGCGAACGGAGGCTTGCGAGCTGCCCACCCCGTTCTCCGCCATGCACTGGTACAGGCCGTCGTCCTGAGGGCCCACGTTAAAGATGCGCAGCGCCCGCGAGGTGAGCCGGTGGTGGGGCGACGGCGCCAGGGGCTGGGCGTTGTGGAGCCACATCACGGAGGGAGTGGGCTTACCGCGGACCTGGCAGGTGAAGCGCACCGTCTCGCCGTGCACGGCCTCCTGCTGCTGCAGCTCCACGGTCACCTGAGGGGGCTCTGCAGGAGGGAACCGACAGGCGGGAGCGCATTAGTGTTTGCACAGCTGATCGCGACTATGTGCTGCGCTAAAAACTCGAGACAAAAAGGCTTTTCAGTTTTTAAAATCAGAGCAAAAACACAAACGCAAGCATGTGTGTGTGTGCAAAAATATTCAATGTGTAGAGCTAGGCAGGCCAGCCAGTTGATGGTTGGCTGCTTGTGAATAGGAGGGGGGGGGCAGAACTCATTACAGCTACAGCAGCACTCAAACTTTAATTAAAACCAGCTGCTGAGAGACAAGCCCAAAACACATTTACACAAACACACAAGCACACACACACACACACACACACACGCAAAATCACTGTAAAAACAGTCATCCATAACCTAGACACATTCAATCAAGTCCTGCTACAGAACAGAGAGCCCTGTCTCCACTGTGTCGTCTCTGCTTAAACACACACCACTACTTCAACGCTAAACAGGAGACAAAATAACCGTCAAATCCATGACTCAGACAGAAAGGGGTAAAGTAAGCAAAGTGTCCGATATGAAAAGCCTTTCCAGAAATTGAATCGATTGGTTGAAACGTTTGATGCCGTTCGACTTCCTCACCAAACACTTGCACGTCGTACAGCACGGTGGTGAAGCCGGCCGAGCCGATGCCGTTGTCCGCTCGGCACACGTAAGTGCCGGAGTCGCCTTCGCCCACCGCGTCGATCAGCAGGTTGCTGAGCAAAAAGTGCGTGTTGTTATGGAAGCGCAGGTCCTGGCCGTCTTTGGCCCACGTGACCCGCGGCGTGGGGATGCCACTGGCCACGCACTCCAGCACCAGCCGCTGGCCTTTGGTCACCATGATGGAGCGCGGCGCCGGCGGGTAGATGATGCGGGCCGCTTCCGAGGTGGAGCCTGGAAGAGACGAGGACGGTCGGGATGTGGATGTTGGCGAGGCTCCTTTTGTTTGCAAAATTAAAAACAGATGACAGCGAAGCTAAATCAAGTCTGCTTTCCACTTTTATCTCCGACTTTGAAGATTCAAAAGCACGAACTGTGAATGTCAGCATGTGTGACTAAATATGTGCTGGCAAGATCAAATGATAAAAGGTCAAACTAGATGGATTTATGAAAGACACGTGCGCAACACGTGTACAGTGTAGGCCGCAAAGTCTAAAGTTATGTTTAAAGTGATAATTCAGATCTTTTGAAGTTGCGTTTCGTTGCAGATCGCTCTTTGAATCACCTTTTATTATTAATATTTTTGCCAGAATAACCAAAACTGAGGTCATTCAACCTGTTATCTACAACAGGTAAAATATTAATTGTTCATAACCTTTTCAGAAAACCCCACCCTTTTGTTTTAGCGTTGGAGGTGATGACTCACGGCGAATGCGCAGACGATCGGTGGACGCGGAGGTTTTGACCTCCTGAGTGACAGGGTTGTAGGCCGCACACTTGTACGGCCCCTCGTCGTCCCGCGTGGCATTGGCTATCTGCAAGTTCCCCGATGGCATGATGAGGTAGTTTCCTGCAGGAGAGAAAACGTGTAGGAGTGAGAGGAGCCCAACAACAAAAACGGTCAGGGTCTACAGAGTTGTTCAGAAACTTTACGAAATACAACTATGAGCAAAAAAAGGGGCCTGGGAAAAATCCAGTCCACGTAGCAAAATTTAGCTTGTAACATGAGCCCTGAAGACCATTCCAATACATGTCCGCACTGTCAGAAAAGGCCACAAGGGGGCGCCCTTGAGTCTGACCCAGAGCATCCAGTAAGCGTTTAACAATGTGGGATTCATTTCCTCGCTGATAAGCAGCAGATATCAGTACCTACACCTCCCAGACATCATCAGCATACCAGCAGCAAACCACTGGAGCTTTTCTCCTCTTCTAGACAACTTAGAAGTAAATAGTTTGGAAAATAAACAGCAGCGTTCCCGTGTTTCAACATTCTCCAGATAACAGCCTTATCAGCAGTTTTATGAGGGGGTCAGACAGGAGGATTAGAGCATTCCAGTAAATTAAGAAGACGGTATCAAAGAGGGAGGATTTACGCGGCAGCGCGGTACCTTTGGACGTTTCCAGCCATTCCTGCTTGACGCTGTAGCGAACCTGAGCTTTGGGCTGACTCTCGGGGAGGTGACACTCGATCACAGCCGTGTTGCCTTCGTCGACTTCAATCTCCTGCTGGACGTCGGGCTCGAAGTCCCGGAGATCTGAAAGAAAGAAAGAAAAAAAAAAAAAAAACGAGGCAAGTCAGCGCTGTCACACAACTGCAAAACAACCCACTATTCTTTCAGCAGCGCAATACAGCGAGTAAATCACGTCTAACTGCACATGTACACAGTCAGTCCTCAGTGTCAGAAGAAGAAAACCACAATATTTTGAACAATAATAACTTTACTGTTTCCGTGCAAGGCCAGCTTCTCTCTGCTGTGTTGCAACCACATTGTTTCGCTAATGTTTTCTCTTTAGTCATTTCTTTCCCATTGCTTGTGTTAGCACAATCCAGTTCAAGTCACTGGAATTTTACACAAGCCTTCTTCTACTGGAGTCATCTCACGGCAAATCGGCTAAATATGGTACCTTTAACATTTGAGGAGGTGTCAATAGTCCTGACAGACACGATACCAGGACTGGAACTGGTTCGGAGTCTGTGGGAAACGAGGGAGTGGGATTACTGGGGCCATGTGCCACAAACTGTGTTCTGCAGACACAAAGTCTCCACGGCCTAGATGCTCATCTGACCCCTGACCTCCTTAAACCCCTGCCTGAGCGGCCCAGAGGCCTGGCGAAGGGGTCAAAGGGGAGAGCCGTCCGCCCGGTAGGGTTTCAGAGAAAGAGCTCCAGTTCGGGCCCCGAGAGGAAGCGGCTAAAAAACTCGGAATAAAAACCGAGCCCGTAAAATTCTCGGCAGGAGAAGCAATGCCATTTTAGAGAAGCTGGAGCAGAAAGGGAAACTAAAATGAGAGCGAGGGAAGGAAAAGGAGGCAGGGAGAAACACGAGAGGGAAGGGGAGGGAAAGCAGGAGAAACTTGTCATGATGGAGTTCGACAGTAAAATGAAAGATAAATAAAACTTCTCCAGGAACGTAATTAAACGTCTACCAGCCTTTGTTGATTTATTCTTAACAAACACAGGCTCTCCATTCTTTCCAGAGGTGCTATAGCTGGCGTGTTTTTCTTGGATCAGCCACACTCTTCATTTAAAAGTGAAGAAAAAAAAAAAAAAACAAGCTGCTGGTGCTCGCAGTCAGCTGATCAGACTTTGTATACAGCTTTAATTTAATATGCAAAGTTCAATCAAGGCCTTGGGATCGACTGATAAACGCATCAAAGTGATTTACGTCTGCACAAACACATCCACTGATTAATTCACCATGGCTGCTGGATCTGCCTGTATCTGGAGGAGCTTTAATGGGAGAAATGGGGGAGATCAGGGTCCACACACACACACAGAGAAACACAACAGGACTCCATCTCAGACTCTGTCAGCTCCGAATCTGAAAGATGAGAATCCAAGCCGGGGCATGTTGAGTTTTAGTGGTGCGTGTGTGAGTGTGTCTAAGTGTGTGTGTGTGGCGCTCCATTTGCTAAATCAATCAGGCGCTGTTTTTACAGACACCCATCTCCCCCCCAGATACCTACCCATCCTACCATCTTCCTGCCTGTGTCTTTTTACATTTGCACATTGTAAACCCCCCAACACACACACACATATATACCCGCATCTTTCAGAGGAACAAGCCCTCATGGGTGCCTCTCAGGTGTGTGTGTGAGAGAGAGCATCCTGCATGTACAGAGGATTGATTGTATGCATAAAGTGAAGCAGACCTCCCACACCAGGGCTCCTTGGCAGGGCCCACGAAAATATTTCAAGAGAGACAGTGTATTCATCATCTTTATGCGCCACAGCAGGAGGCCCCCTGCTTGTGTGCGCCTCTGAATTATAACATGTTTGTGCAACGTGTTGTGTGTCGTGCACAGATGTATGGCAGGGCGATTGTCAGCGCAACAATTCAAGTGAGGAGCAGTTTTAACTTGTGCCAAAATAATAATAAAAAAAGGCAGATTCTTCAGAGTCGAATGCTGTGGAGGGTCTGGAATCAACCTACACCGATCACGAAAAACATGTGCGTACAGCTGAGACAAAGGCAAGCACGTACACACTCCCCGTGGAGCAATTCCTTAGGCAATTTGAGGGTGGCTGAAAAGGAACCATTATTAAATTAGAAGACGTGGGGCGAAGAGTCAGGCTCCACACGTGGAGTTCAGATCTTGAAGGTTGTGAAGATTTACCATCTTACCTGCTGTAGATAGCTCCTTTGAACGACCTCAGCTTGGAGAACTAGAGTTTAATTCTGATGAGCTACGACCAGCATTTAAAAACAAACACGTAAACACACCTGCAGGAAGTGCTACAACAAGCAATCCACTTTGGTCTTGGCCTCATTTCGATCATCAGCGCTTGAATCCAGACAGAATTAAACGCCATTTCTCCAAACTAAGATCTTTCAAAGAGTTATCTGCAACAAGTAAGATATCAACTGTCTGTAACCTTTCCACAGAACCCCACTTCAATAGATCTGAACTATAACTTTAATGTCCAGGCGTGATTCATCCACCTTTGGAGCCATCAGTAACTTTTTTCGAACACCTTTCTACATATTTTGTTGGAAAAGAAAGACATGAGGTGAAGATGACAGAAAAGGTGAGCCTTTAAAAGCAGGATGGAATGGAGAGAAGGAGAGTGAGAGTGAATAAAGTGCACAGAAAGAGGAGTGAGAGAACATGACATTGTTGTGTCAGGATCCTGTCTCGACTGGCCTAAAACACCTCCAGCCTCTCCAGTTAGGGCAAACATCAATACATGTAAAACAATACATTTACCAGCAGCCATTTACACCCATATCCTCCGTCCACCTCCCCCTCCCCACCCCGCACACAACCCTTATCTCCCTTTAGCCAATAATGGGGTCATAATTTCTGGCCAGCCCTGCTGTCAGGCCCTTCAGAGAGGAATGTGGCGTTGTGAGGAGCAAAGGAGCCAATGGAGGCAGGGGGCCCCTGCGCTGAGCGCTGGTCCCCCTCTATCCCTACTCAGGCTGGCCCCCGGCCCCAGGGTCCCCTCCATTCCTAGAGCTCGAGTTTCACAGCTTCAGACCCCCTCTCCATCCCATGACGCATATCAAATGTAACGCCACCCACTCGGAGCAGCAGAGCACTAAAAACTTCAGCATCAGCAGTCATTTCTGTTAACTATTAGATCAATGTAAGTCAGCATAAGAGCAGCTGTTTTGTCTACACAGAATGAGTTATGTCACTTACCAGTGATGTGTTACAGATTTCCACTGAAGCTGGTTTGTGTACTTTGTGAGGATTAGTTTCAGACTAACCACAACCAGTGGAAAAGTACAGGGTTTACAATGTTGTATTGGTAAAGATTTGAAGCAAACAAATACCACCTCCTCACTGTTTTGGTTGTAGCTGAAGAAAATTAAGTCAAAGGCACTCTTGAGATACGCCGACAGACCAAACTCAAAGGGGGCTGAAAGAGGCCCTTGTGTTTGTGTTTATCTGGCACGGCTTGGAGTGGGCGCGTACTCACTGGCAGCGGTGACGTTCGCGGGAACGCTTGCCAGAGCTCCAGCGTCGGTGCTGGCCACACACTGGTATCTGCCCAGAGTCAGGTTGGACAGAGCGGGAACGAACAGGCTGCCGGGACCCACCACCACACCGTAGTAGCCGTCCATCAACTGCTCGCCGTTGAGGCGCCAGCTGACTTGGGCCGAGGCGGGCCGGGCGCTGCAGCGCAGCGAGACGCTGCCTCCGAACTTCTGCACCACGGACACGGGCTCCTCGGTGAAGACTGGCACCTCATCTGAAGAGAAGACCAGAGTCAGTTTTAACCACTTCATAAGGACATTTCCTGTTATATACGACACTAGATACCACCTCCACAAACATATTGATTATAGTATCTGTGACATCCAAAATGATACACAGATGATCATAACACAAGGGTCTTTTTTCCACAGATAAATAAAAAACAGGCACAATGCATTTGTTTTAATTCATCACTTTGCCCCACATGTTATTTCTCCACCTATTTGTGTTTGTGTTGATATTTTTGTAGGTATTGCAGCAATAATATGTCCCGTTTTAAAAATTACTACCTTTACAAAAAGTGTATACACGTTTTATTAATAGTATTGTCACTTTTATTAGGTTGGAAACCTATTATAAGACATTCAAGTATTTGGCAAGATCAAGTGCTATACTTTCGGTTTACTGTGGCAAAACTAATATTTTTATTTGTCGTTTAATTTAGTTCCTCCTGTTTGAACAAATACGAGATGCTGAAAATCTAGCTGATGAAAAGATGTAATTTCTGTAAAAAGTAAAACTGAGGAATACAAATAAATGTAAGATCTCCACCCAGCAAGAAACAGGGTTCCAGCCTTTTTTATGAGCCATGGCTGCTTGTTATTGGTTTCAGAAACAAAGAAAAACGTGAAAGCCTTACTTGGCAAATTAAGGCTCGCTCTCCATGAGTCACCTAAACATTTAAGATCGTTTAGCTGATCCAGGAACAACTAATCCAGCCTGTTTAATTCCTCAGTTACTCGAGGACTTGGTTAGCAAACGTGAAATTAGTTCCTGCAAGAAACTACAGCTCTGATTGAAGAAATACTGAAATAGCAGCTAATTTAAAACCTCGGCAGAGCGTCTATTAAAGCCTTTAATTGTTCATGAAATTATACTCAAATGCTTTTTTTTAATAATACAATTATTAGAGCGATTCAGTTGATTAATAGGTAAATCTTTTCAGTTGTCCGTACAACGCTTCTTTTCATTTTCAGTCCACCCGTGGTGGCTACTACAGCTTATCCAAATTGCTCACTTATTCATATGCATTTCAAACAAACTGCTGTGTCTGCTGCCAGACATGTAAAACACTTCACCGCCTGTGTCCGAGCCAGGATACTTTTTTTTTTTTCCCTGGCAGGAGTTATCGCGCACCAAGTGTTCAGGAAGGTGAAGACGACATGCAAAGTGAGGTCAGACTGCACTATGGTGAAGTGATAGAAAGCATGCATTGTTTACATCTGCTCAGAAATAAAAACTTAATAATAAAAACAGACTATATGTGGTTGAGCGCAAAGATAAATACATTTAAGAGTTGTGTGATCTCGTCGCTCACCAGTGGCTGAAGCGCCGCTCTGCAGGCAGCACAGCAGTACTGCGCCCAGAGCGCACAACACTGGAGCCCTTCTCTTTCTCATCCACGGAGTCCAGTTTTGCTTTCCAGACATTTTCCATACACTACCCCCTGAAAAAAAAACACAACAGAAAACAGTTAGAGGGTCATTTACATTCTGTGCACTGAAAACAAACAGCATAAACGAGGCTGTTCGTTAAGTCGGGGCTAAAACCACATCAAACTCATCTGGGGAGCATACAGCGACCACCTAAATAACTTTGGATTTATACATGCATCCCTCCGTCTGCTTAAATCAAGCTTGTATACATACGGACACAAACAGGCGGCCATTAACACAACCCAGGTGAGGCGGCGCACTCTGCAGCACCCTCAGCAGCCAAGCTCCAGACACAAATAAATCCTTTCTTTTCTCGCAGCCCCCATCCCGCCGCTGACCCCCCGTCCCCTCCAGCCCACGCTCATCAAAGGGGCGCCCTCATTCTGCGGGCCGTAACCCGAGCCCTCCACCTTCCCGCTCAGGTGTAACCAATACAGGTAGAGGGGCTAAGAGGAGCAAGGAGGGGGGGGGGGGACACAGACTGCATTCATGAGTCGGGACAAAGAGCAACTAACGAGAGGCAGGATTGAGGAGGGGGGTGTATCACAGCAGTGAGTGGAAGTGTGTCTAAGATAGCTCTGAACAGAGTGTTTTGGGAGGAAAATGAAGGATGGTAATAGTCGGCGTTTGCAGCTTAATGCAGGGAGAAGAGCTTTTCTCTCCCCCTGTCGCTCGCTGCCAAGTTTCCCGAATTCTTTCCTGTCAGGTTAAACTAACAACTTCCCGTCAGGATGAGGAGGGTGGTCCTGAAAAACTCTCTCTTTTCTTCCCCCCCCCCCTTCTTTTCTCTCACACACATACAGTACACGGCGCTGAACACGCTCGGCTGTCCTGTAAAAAGCAGAAGCAAAACAGAGCTTCCACATATGTAGCTGTCCTGATCCTATTAGGGCAGCAGGGATGATTAATGGAGCTCGGTTAGATCCATGAGGGGGGGCGGGGGGGGCGTAGAGGACAAAAAGTTAGTGGAAACTCTTACAGCACACCTTAATCATCTAATGGCAGCAGTAAAAATGTTTAGCTGCCTGGCACATTTATTGAAAATGAGCAGAGGAGGACGCTAATGGAAACCAAAACAACTGCTAAACTGGACCACACATAGTTGGTGCGCATTTTAAATGATGAATTCTGACATTAATGAGAACAAAGCAACACTCACAAGAAAACAACATAGCGTGCCGCTGATTAGAGACTTTATGAATCAGCATAAGTTTAATAAGTTCCATCCATTCCGTGGTTATTTACATAAAACTGTGGTTATCTGTAAGTGCAAATAGAGGCGGCAGCAGCTAGCTATAGTACTTCTGGCAGGAATGTCATTATTTCTGCTGGATAACCATGTAATGCAAAACTGATGACGCTGTAAAGATTTATAAAATAGCGTTCAGCTGTAGAATACCCCAACGTCCTCGCCATAAATGTTGTTTTGAATGTGTTTAAATAGAGTTTATTAAAAAAAAAAAAGCCAGTTTATCTAAGAATTACCAGCTCCTAAACAAATAATTAGCCTGAAGTCAAGCACTTTATGATTTTCTAGCCTCTCAAATATAAATATGTCTTACTTTCAGCCTGTTGGTGAAGTCGTACAGATTTGTACAGTTTGATTTACTTGCCTGTCCACACCGAGTGGCCCGCCAGTAGCAGGCCGACTCTGCAAACAAACAGCAAACTAATGTGGATCCAGGAGGCCTGTGGCTTCTGTGGCTGGCTGCAGTATGGACACAACTCGGGACAGCTGCCCCATACATGCGCACAGAGCACCTGCTCCAACTGTGAGAGTCGCTGACCGTAAACCACACCAAACCAGCCAGCCAAGTGGACACACACTGGGACGTGCCACCCGGCCGTGCAACCTCTTTACCTGTCCAGAATGGACAGCACAAAAAATGGAAGGACCAGAAGCGGATAGCGCTATGCAGTAACAGTGACATTAACAGGCCCCCCCTTCATACATCATCAGCTCCTTAAAAAAAACAGGTTTACTCCTTTAAGGCTGTGTCTGATTCATTAGTCAGCTGTGTTTGCTTAGTGGATACCCTGCCTCAAGATGAAAAGTTGGCCTGACATCTATGTCCAACTTTTTCCATCCATCCTTCCCAGAGAAGTCACAGGCGTAAAAAGGCAGAAGAGCCTCCTACGCATTGGGGAGACTGATAAAAAACAGAGCACACTCCCAGACAGCTTCTCTAAATTAAGAGCCCGGGGTATGTGTGTGTCTGGATTTGTCTATGACTGTGTTGTTGTAACCTTAAAAAAAATACACTGCTGCAAGAAACCAAAAATTTATGTGACTCCCAAGTTTTGGCATCTATTTGTCCATAATCTGACAGATTTATATTTAGTGCACTTAGTTTCCATTACTGTTGTTGGCAGCTTATTGAGACATGTTATATTTTTTTTTAAATTACTTAATTAGAAAATATCCAGGTGAGGAGATGTGAAGACTTTTGGTAAGCCAGCTTTGGTCCAGTAATGGCTGCCAGACTTGGTTGGGTTTTTAGATGTGTGTATTTGGGCCAGTTTGGGCTCACAACTCACACGTTTATCTACATTTAGACCGACCACAAATCACGAGCAGCCTCTTTTTGCAAAATAAAGACCAAGTTTGGTTTTTCCACCTGACTAGGAAATCTTTTACATCATATTTGGGTTATTGTCTCCAGCTTGCAGGATTTGTAGGAGTCAAATCATTTAGAGAATTAGACAGGCTTGTGCCTGATTATAATAAGGGTCCTTTAAGGGATTGCTCCGAAGGCTGGGTCATTAAACTGGTCATCATCGGGGGAACAGAGCGTGCTGGTGGTGTGCAGGCATGCATCGCCAGTGAAGGTATGCGAGTTCCCTATCTGATGTTTTGCGAGAGAGTCACTTGACAGAAGTTCATTGTGAGCGTGCTAAGTGAAGACACCGAGGCCCCTGTTCTCTCGGGCCACTGCCGGTCCCATTGTCCCCCTGCCTCCGTGGATAAATTCATTTTGACAACCCTGCTAATTGGATAAAACCAGACTGGAGCCTCCTCCCTGAGCTCTCACATTCCATCTGCTTTCTGGCATGGAGAAGACACACAAGGGAGAGGAGGTGGTGAAGGGGTAGTAGGCTAGTAACTCCTTCCGAGGAGCTGAGCTGTTGAATATTTATCACCTCCCTAAATTTCCTTCTCTCCCCCCCCCCTCTCGCCTCTAGTTTTACGTCTTTTTACACCCCTCCTTTTTCACTCTGGAGGTTCTCCAAACACCACAAAGCCCCCCCTTTAGATAAACACATGCGGTGTCAAGTGTGAGGAGTGCCGGGGGTTCAACTGCCCTGCTCGGGCCCTAAGCCCACAATGCCGTGCTGCATAGCTGCCATGCGGGAGGCCGGTTGCCCCTGGCGACGCTAACAGGCAGAACGCACCTTAATAGAGTGGAGAGTCATTGTAAAGCAGTGAGCCGGTGGACGGACAAAGACCCCGCAGACCCCTGGAGAAAAGGGAGACGCTGCTCTGAAGGGCCCGGGGAAGAGATGATGGGCCCTGCTCAATGACCAAAGAGCTCGAGAGTGGAGAGTTTGTGAAGAAGAGGGAGGGGGTCAGTGCCTTTATCGATTGATGTGAGGATGGGTAAAGAGGGTTTATGGGGGCGGTGACTGCGAGCGCTGAACGGCAACTCAAATTAATATAGAGGACATCAACTGGCAGGCGAGCGGGAGGAGAGAGCAGGGCCGCGGTCAATGAGAGGGAGTGTTTGTGAGAGCGTCCCTGAATGTCCCAACATATTTTCCCCTCATTCTGTCAATCTGCTTGCTGGCCTCAGGGCCTCTCCTGGGGCCTGTGCCGAGTGGAGCACGGCGAAGAGAGTGCTGAGGTTGTTTAACAAACCAAAACGACACCCGGTTTACTATCACAACATCAAACAAGAAGCCCTTTTTTCCTCCCTGAGGCTAAACTTTTCATATAGTTAGTCAAGCACTGTAGCAAAGAACAAATGTAGTAAAGAACTGACTTGTTAAATTAATATTACTGAACTGAGCACAAGTTCCATACTAGTATGGAAAAAACATGACTCTGGAGTTAAAAACTATTAAGCCCGTCTATTTAACTTTTTTTTCAGTGCTGAATGTTGATTTACACAGAAAAATTTGGCTCATGTCGGAATATTTTAAACCCCAAAAAAATCCAAAAAATGTCTCAGATCAAATATCCAGCATTAGTCGTGTTGTAAGGCTTTTCGTTTTTAAAGAAATCTGTGCGGACAACATGCTGTGCGAAACCCAAAACACTTGTTACTCAGGTAACCTGCCAGAAGCCGAGGGTTGTGGAAAGGTGAAATCTTATCTGAGCCTTTACCTTTTTTTATAAAAAAGAAAAAGGTTTGTTTCAGTCTAGGACTAATAAAACGGTCAGCAAAGGCCAAATAAAACAAAACAAATATTAAAAGAAATTGCTTGGTGGTTTTGAAACTCCCCCCTACTTTTTAAATCCACCCACCAGCCCTTCAGTCTCATGTGGATCAAAACCCCAGCAAAAGTGGTTCACTGAACAGTTCAAGAAACTTTCTTTACCTGTTTTATAATAGTAGCATAACAAAACATAGCTAAGCTGTGTTTTTTGGCTTATTGATATATTTTAATAAACTGTATGTGAACAAAATGAACAGAGAGCAAAAAGCTTAATTCCTAGTTTGGTTTCTGCATATATTTCTGTCACAGTCTGCTGTGTCTCAGGGTCAAACCTATTAAAAAAAACAAGATTGGCTGTGGCTGTCTTTACTACAAAAGGTCCGCCAACAAAACAAACTGAGATGGATGCGCTCCATAATTTCCTTTTCCAGTCAACAACAGTAAGAGCTCGGTGCAGAACAAATACGAAACGATTCCCAGCTATCATCTTGCTCCCCAGGAGAACGCTCCCTCAAAAAGAGAGCGAGAGAGAGGAGGGGGGGGGGGAGACTTACGGAGTCTTATTTGGCATGAAAATCCTGCTCAACAGGTGGAGAGGGGACCGGTCCAAATCCTCCGCTCAAAACATCCCTCGTTCTCATGCCATAAAATTACACATCAAAAGAGTCTAAGCATCCCTAACGAGGCTGAGAATTTACCCCCTCCTCCTTCATAATGCTCACACACACACATATGCCCAATTCTTCACAAAGTATTAACAAGCAATATGCCCATCCAAGCCCTCATTTATCCCCAATCCAAAAAAGAAAAAAGAAAAAAAAAAAAAAAAAACAACACAGCACTAACGAGCTACAGAGTGTCTTGAGGATTAACGAGAGGGATCTGGACAGGCCTGCGATGTAATGGAAGGCGGCTTTCTAATCAATTAGGCGCCGTGGCATTTACATAATTTAGATAACGAAGCCGAATTAACCGCGGAGAGCTAATTATGGTGCCGTGGTGAGCACATCCACCCACATTCCTCTGCCCGGTGTGGGATGCCAACGTGCCCAGCGGGGCCATGGGAACAGGATGGGATCATCACGGCCACCGGGCAAGCGAGGTGGAGCCGGGAGCCGGGGAGGGGGAGAGGGTGGAAGTAAGGTAAGACGACAATAGAAAGATGGAGAGACGAGAAAAACGGAGGGCTGTTCGGACGGAACAAACAAACCAAAAAAAGCGAGAACAAAAACAAAACAATTGACAGATTTTCAAATATTCAAAGACTCCGTAAAATGTACAATTTCGAAGAATTAATGCAACTTTCCTTTTGCTTGAAACATTTATCCTTATTACAGGGTTGTGACGTCGTCTTATTACTGCATGTATTTGAGGCCATTTTAAGGGTTTCCGATACATTTTGAACGCCACAGAAACAAGTCAAACTTAAAAGTTTTGGAGGTTTTTTCCGACCTACTTGGTCTTTTTGGTTCTGTGACATCAGGCTACAAACTTTCTAATGAAGACAATTGCACACAGAGGAAAGAATGTGGGTTTTTTTGTTGTTTTTTTTTTAATTCTGCCACCTTTGAATGAAAATATATTAACTGGAAATTTGAAATAGATGGTCTTGGCTTTCTTTTTGGTTGGTAGAATCCACTCAGCTGAGAGGAGATGTAAACCAGATGTGCACAGAACTACTAAATAAACCACGGAACAAAAAATTAAGAAAATGAACCTTTATTGAACACGTAATGTAACAAAACTAAGGGGGCCAGCTTTCCTCTTTTTTTTCCCCTGTTCTTTTCTCGGACATTCCAGCATCTGTCTGGAAAACAACGGAGTGTCACACCCCCAACATCGACCAATCAGAAGCCTCGACAGATAAATGAGGACTCTTGTCCAATCAGTGTTTGTGTTACAACAACAGTTGCTCGCTCGCTCAAAGACGGCAGCGCTAATGGATAGACAAAAATGTTTAAAAACAAACTCAGGGAGGAAGAAACATCACGGTTCCAACTCTCATCCTTTATCCGGGCTTCTGATCGCCAAAGAGAAACTCAAAGTTATTTTGTTATTACATTTACATCCCACCACGAACTGAGTGGCGGTTTTGCACGTGGATGGGAAGGAGGGAATGACTGAGCCTCCCATAGGTGCTATGGGATGGAGGTGGGTCCACTGCAGCGCCCCCTGCTGGTTGGAAAGAAAGATACTTGCTTTCACATCAGTCTTCAAAAGTCCCAAAAAACACCAGGAAAAGTTGCTAGTTGCATTATTGAAAAATGGTCTTTTAAGGCGTCTGAAAACTCACTGAATTAACAACACTGCAACACCTGGACCCGCCCCACTCTGCTCTGATTGGATCAAATTTAGCCTCTGGTTTGCTCCATTTGTGAAAAGCAGAGTCAGTGTAATCCTTGCATCTTAATTAATTTGGATGGATTTCACAAGACCACAACAAAAAACAATTGCTTCTTCCCCTTCTCAGTTTTACAGATGACAGAAATCCGTTGTGGTGAGGGAGAACTTTAATCCCTGATAATATTTTTGGCCAATCAACAAAATCTTCATCCAGATCATATAAAAATGCTAATTTTTAAAAAATACAATATCAAACAGACACCAACGCTTAACTATATGTTGATGAGATTAGTTCTTGTTAAGATGAATGTGAGAAAAACATGATAAGTTACTTTTTAAGAATTGCATTATAAAAGGTTTAGATTAGGTCGGATTAATACACATTTCAAGCTCTAATAATTATCATTATAGCACTAAAAGACAAAATAACCACGCGCCGTGAAAAGCGTTGATGGACTTGTTTGTGTGCATCTGTGTTTGAACTTTGCACGACTCGTGGCTCAAACGCACAGCCGTACAGTTACACACTTCACTTACCCACAGCCATTTTCCCTGCCCCCACATACACACACTTGGTGACATAAAGGCAAGCAATCACCCAAACTCCTATTACATGGTAAAAGTATACTCACAGAGGCACATAAATATGCCGACCTGAGAAAGTCTTTCCAACTGCAAATGTCAACAGGCTTAAAGAACGGGCTACCGCTTTTCCTCAGCCGAGGAGATAAAATACTGCACACACACACGCCGCGGCATTCACGCCAGTGTAGGCTTTCATAGCTGTATATACTGTATACGCAGCCCCGCTCCCTGTGTGTTCCTGCATCATTGGGAGGGAGGGACAGAAGCGGGGGGGGGGGATATTGGACGGGTTAAAGGGGCCCCTAACTCTTTTGGCAGCTCATGCATCAGAGTGAATGGAACCAATTATAAATCAAGAGCAATTTCTCCCCATTATTCAGCAGGAACCCAGAGGGGGGAGAAAAAAAAGGAGAGCTGCCTGGCTCTAAAACTCTCAGTGGGAGATGAAGGAAAAGAAGAGAAAAGCAGAGCGGGTGAAATATTATATGAAAAACAGATATGAGAAGGCATTAGGAGAGAGAGATAAGGCAGAGGAGGAGGAAGGGGGGGATGGAAAGGGGGATGAGGGAATGGAGAGAGGCTGTAAAGTTATTTGGATCAGCCAAAGGAGAAAGTTATAGCAATAACAGATATGAGAGAGGGGGGAATTTCGAAAACAGAGGAGGAGGCAGGAAATTGGACACAAAATGAAGCCGTGGGGCGTCAGCCATCTTCGCCGTGGTGCGGCTCAAGTTCGACTGCTGGTCGTTAAGTGGAAGCTGTCGGGTCTGAAAACTCGCTTCCTAATAGGAGAAACAGCTGGAGAAGGCTGGTTTGAAAACGGAGCCCCTGGGTTTTCGAGGCTGGGCCCGCGGCGCGCTGCGGGGCCGCCATTTGTTGCGTCAGTCAGGGCCACAGATGTCCACGATACTCCTCTGAAATATTCGCGAAACAAAAACTTCAGAGATACAACTGCTACGGCAGATGGAGCCGCTCTTCTGATGGAAAATTCCAGCTCTGATATCCTCGGGGGCCCAATTACGAAGTGAGCTGGTGCCCAGTGATTTATTCTGTTGAATCATGTCTTCTCTTGCCAGTTTGACATTCTTCGATGATGAGCTTTTTTCTCTCCAGTGCAACACAATAAATCTGATTACTGGTTAAAGCCCTGGAACACAACCCAGATTCCCTGACATGTCTTTTTGATGCTTTTATTGTTTCTCTCACACATGCTGGAGAGAAAAAAAAAAACACAATGTGCATTTAATACTCCATCTGAACAGCAAACTAACTACAAACTTTCATTAGTGTGCACGATAGAGAGATTAAAAGAGGCAGACAACTGTTTTGAGGCTTAAACTGAACAGTCCCAGTCAGAGTACAACCTCGAGTCTGTGTGAATGATCTATTAGAGCGTCTGGGTTGCTTTTGGCTCGTAAAAACACCCCTTAATCTTTGTCCAAATATCTACTTTGCACACAGAGACTTATTTGTCTACACAGACAGAGCTTTCTTTGCAGAGTCTGGAGTTGATCAATGATCTAACGCTGCGAACGCGGCAATCACAAACCGTGCGCCTGCATGTTTGTCCGTGGCAGAAAGAGAGCGCGGGGAGAACGACTGGACTAACTTCATTATCCAATCAAGAGCTTCTTATGTTTTGCTTTAAGTAGCAGAACAAATCAACTCGACTGGTTTAAAGGCTTTGGATAATCCCCGTTAGTCTGATTGCAACTATGATACATATAAAAGGATATCATTTACCAGTTTGAAATGGCATGTGTGATAACACTGTTAAATATTGCTGTGACAATAACAGTTCTGCTCACAACACTTTGGAAATCACTGCCTTAGATGATAGTGGCTGAGATAAAACACACAAAGTTGGGGTTGGGATCTAAGTGTGTGTCACAAAACACCAGGTTTGGCCTCCTGAGACGAACTCCAGATAGCAAATAAGCCAAAAACTAGCATATTTTCACCATAATTGTTACAAAAAACACAACAGCGATAGTTATAAATGGGAGAAAATTAGTAGACTATGAATTTAATCTATTTGTGTTACCATTATGTCCTTATTTCTTTTACTTTTTTTGGTAATATTTGTGTAGTTCAGCCAAGGATGTTTGGGGTCACAAGTCTTTTTATTGTTAGTTTGGGGTCCAGAAGCTAAAAAGGTTTGGAAAACCTCGTTTTAAGGGGCCGTACACACAGGAACAGGTTGTGTTAATGTGTGTTTCAGACTGGCTTCCACATGGAAACTTTGTTTTAGGTGACCTAAAACTGTATTTGTTTGAAAAAACAAGTTGCAGAGTGAAAAAAAAAACTATTTGCGTTTTTATATAGACAGCTAAAACATAACCAGCTGAAAACAATGATCTCATAGCCCCAGCTCTAATCAAACCTCCAACCTGAGAGCTGCTTCTTCATGTGTTTCCATTTTGTGCACGTTCCCCTACATACACGCCTGGCGCGCCTCTTAAAGTGTTTTGGGTCGTTTTCAGTGTTTCTGTGTGGATGAAGACATTTCTAGAAATGGTGCCACGGTTTAAAGGATGCATTTAGAAACGACAAACATAAAGACCGTTTTGGAAACACTGTTTCCATGTGGACAAGGCCTAAACCAGCGGTGGGTGTCAAGGGTAGCAAATGTTCATCAGATTGGGATATTCCGATAGCAATTCTCCATATTTTGAGCAGAACTAATGTCTTTTATTTGTCCCTTATCTCCTAAATATGATGGTCTGTTTGATCACAGCCTGTTAAATTAGCTCCTCAAACTCTGTCAGAACTTTCTCCTTTACTGTCTCCCNACATTCCTTCATCTCCCTCTCTGTGGTCCTCGCTGGCAGGGAGGATCAAGAGGACAGAGGTATGCAGGCCCCAGGGAAGGGGGTCTGGACCCTGGCCACCTGCCAGTCCAGGTGTCCCTTTTTAGTTACCCGATGTCTGTCTGGACGCGGAAACTCTCTCGGGGTGGGGGTGAGGGGGCACGAAGGCTAGAGCCCGAGCCTCCAATCTGTCGCCGCTTGAAGGCCAATGCATCATATGTCAACAGGCCGATAATGTCAGCCAGGGGGGAGAAATGAGGCGGCCTTATTTGGCAATGACTGTGTTCCTCACCGGTTCCTAACCCTAAAAAAACTACATCAACTTGGAAAAGTAAATTATTAACCATTCTTCTCTCTTGTCCCTCAAAGTTCTGAGCACTTCTTCTAACGTGCTGATCTCTAAACAAAGGTCAGGTGAAGCTAGCAAAATGACAAGTGATGGATTCCAGAGCACACAGCAAAGGCCCACAGGTTCTGTCTGCAGGCTGTTATGACTGCATGAGCATACCCGCTGTCAGAGAGATGAAAGTATGCCCTCAGGAAGGATTTTTTTCTCCCTCTTTTGTCAATTAACGCCAATGTTACACCCACTATAATAACAATGCTGCTTTCCAGCACTGGAGTCTGAACTGCTGGCTCCCAAACACGAGCTCCGAGCAGCAACAGCAGCCCTCACGGATCCAACGGCTGTTTGTCATCTTAAAGGGTTTTATAAGACTTTGATTCACATCCAGATGTAGAAACACAGCAGACGAGAGTCAAACAAGTAAAATCTCATCTTCTCACTCATATCATACTCCAGTCGGACGGAAAAAACTTTATTTCAATTGGCTGCAGACCTAAAGACACACCATAAAATGTCTTTACAAGCTGTAAAAATGCTGTTCCTGTAAGCTGGTGCCCAAAAAGATGCCAACAAAACAGTCCAAAACTTACAGATTTTGTCTCCACTGCCTGTTTGGTAGACGACTGAGATCAATAAAATGTAGTATCTCAGTTGAACTAGGATTTGTCAGTAAAAGTCACGCCAAACTCAGATTATAAAGTCAACTATCGGCCACAAACTCATTTAAACATGTATGTTTTCATCCGAATTCACTCACATGGGAGTTCAAGCAGAATTTCACAGCTTTAAAGTAAAATTTAGCCAATTATTTTTAAATCTGCAGCCTTAGGCGTTACATAATTAAAATCATGTTGAGTCAAAACACATATATAATGTTAAACTACGTTTATTCACTATCTGACAGTCGTTAGCTATTTAGATGGCTAAAAACAAAAGGAAAACACTAAATTCTCAAACCGTATGGTGATATCTGGTTTGTGGAAAAGCTCCAAAAACAGGAAATATGTCTTTATTTGGCTCTGGTAGCCTAAAAGCCTTTCCATAATTATCATATAGAATCCTTATATATTTGCTTACAAGCCTCTGAGGGTGATTATGAACTCCTGTTGCTCACTCCAATGAAAAGGACCAAGCAGTGTGAGAAACAGGCAGATAATCATTGAGTTCAACTTTGATCCCCCCCGCCTGTCAACGGTGATCAAGAAAAACAACAAACCCAGCAACCAAACAACAGGGCTCCTTTTTTTTTTAACTGAGACCAATTAATTTGCTTATAGGCTGCGAGCCTAATTGGGGGAGGCCGGGGCCATTCGTTTCGACTTTTAATCCAAGTGACACCGATTCAGCGGGAACAATCGGGCCCTCTTGTACGATGCCATGTCCGTCACCGAATCGCTCCATGCAAGGGACGCCAGCAGAGGCTAAATGTAATCCGAATCACAAAACGCCACTTGGGGTTGGAAACTCGAGCCCCTGCGGCTGTTCCAGCAGGGCCCCGTGATAACACCCCGGCAACACTCATTAGCAGCTCAAGAGACTGGCGAAACTTTTTTTGTTTTTGTCCCTCATTAAATCTGATCCGAATGAGCGGATGATATCCAGAGAGATCCTCCTGAAAGCACGGGCATTCTTGTAGGACAGCTGCTGGTTTATTACAAGCTTTCATGAGGTCATCCTGACACCAGGACTGTGGATTTAAGCAGGGGGTGTGCACTCAGGTAGCCTTGTTTTGGTATGCAGGGTGTAATATTAGTCCTTTTTGTTGTGCACCAAAAGACCTAAATATAACACTTTTAGGGTCTGGGCATGCAAATTAACCAGGAGATATCACAAACATGACATTTCTCAGAGAAAACAAATCAGTTTTCATGCTCCCCCCCCCCCCC
>NC_051450.1:16056919-16058156 GCF_001649575.2 Kryptolebias marmoratus
CCCCCCCCCCCCCAGAAACCATATTTTCTTGAGTATTCTAGACTTTATTCTGCTTCTCAGCATCATTGTGAGGGTAAATCTGGCACAGGCTGTTTTCTGTCTCCCTATGGAGGCGACTATAGGCTGCGGCCTGCAATCCCTGGACCCGTTTTCCCAACGAAAAACACACTTTTTGGTCTAAAAAAACACAGCTCCAAACCGATGCACAGCGTCGCACAGAGACGGTGGGCTAACAGGCAGGGTTTAGGTGAAAAAGCTCGGGTTATATTACGGACACGGGCAGGGTTAGTCCCATCAACAACAGGCTAAGTCTGACAACAAGTTTAATTTTTTTTTTTTAAAGGCGACAATGTGACCAAAAACAAGACTAGTTTTTAACATTGGTGCATGCTGTGTGACGGTGGAAAAGTAGGAAAAGTTTACGAGAAGCAGAAAGTAGCAAAAACAACAAATCTAGCTATCAAATTATCACTCCGACTGGATGTAAAGCGTCACAATTACAGTTTCCCCCTTCGACTGATGGGTTAGTTTGGTGGAAAATATGTCCTAATAAGCGTTAAACGCGAATTAAAGCGGACACATTGGTGATAAAGTTTGTAGTTTGTTCATATGTAGCGTCTAGCGCCACAACACGGACCGCATGAGAGTAAAAAACTTACCAAAAACCCCGATGTAGTTTCACTCCAACTTCTTTCTGCCGGTCGTAGTCCTCCAAAAACAGACTTATTTCGTTTCTTTCTCTCGCTGAAAGCCTTCGCTGCTTTAGTAATTTACTGCGATGACACCCGACATTTTCTTCTTCTTCTTCTTCTTCTTCTTCTTCTTCTTCTTCTTCGGCTCCCCAAGTTCTCACATTGAAAGGCCGTTTTTGGATGACTGAGTTCTCAAACAATTCTCCCTTTTGGAACGCCTTTTCGGGTCCTCCCACTTCCCAAGCAGGAGGAGGGATCTGAACAATGGGGAAGGAGGTGGGGGGAGAGGAGGATGAGGAGGAGGAGGAGGAGGACGGGCTCCCGGAGTCCCAGAACCGGGTACTGCAGCGTTCTGGGACTCCATTCCCCACCCCCACCCACCCCGGGCGACCGCGCGCGACGGCTTTCCATGAATTCCGTTACAACCGTTAAACCGGAAGTTGTCTTTTTTAACGGCATATCTCTTTTACTGTTAAAGTTGTGCTATTCGGGAGGGAAAGAGCGCCCCCCCCCCTCCTCCCCCCTGGCATCTATTGGCTTACAGC
>NC_051450.1:16058739-16078342 GCF_001649575.2 Kryptolebias marmoratus
TTTGGGGGGGGGGGGGGGGATAAACTCAGTTTGTAGAAACTGACCAGATCGACAAACAAACACAGCTCTGAAAAAAAAAAACAACAACTTCACAACAGTTCGTAAAAATGGTATTTTTAATTAGCGCTCCTTTGACGGAAGGCATACCACCCACTGCCTTTCATGTCAAATAGCAACAGCAGCAGCTAGCTGTATCACTTCTGGTAGAGTCTTGTGCACATCCTACAAGAAGATTACAATTTCTTTTTCATTAACTATATATAAAAAAGATGGTAATGTAAAAGGCTATGTAATGGTTTTTGCACGAACTAGTAGCTGTCTACAACAGGTAAGATATTGTTTGCTCATAATACGTTCCACAGAACCTAATTTCAAAACATCTGAGCTGTTTGTAGTTGTTTGAAATACAGATTTTAGGTTACAGTTTTGTGTTTTTGAAGCTTCAGTGCTTGTGGATGTTCCCCAACAGTGTTTCGACGGTACCGAGCGGATTCCTCGCACTAGCGCCACCTTGTACTCCGCTGAGGAGTGAAATAGGGACTCCCCTCCCCAAATTTCAAGAAAAAACTCCCCCTTCCCCTCTAACTTTCCATGCTGGGCAGGATGAATTAGCCCATGGACAAAAGGCTTTGTGGCCCAGCCATGAAAGGCCTATTAACCATACTGCATCCCCCAGAGGCGCTTGCCCGCAGGACACCGCCTCCCAGAATGCCCCTCTCCCAGCAGGCCGCAATCCCAGCATGCACCGCTTCCCTTCAGCGCTAACCTCCGCTGCCCCCCGAGCCGCACCACGCAGATTGTCATGCAGATGATCATAAACGTCGTTATGAACGCGACGCGGAGGGAGGACCGGAGGAGAGGAGTGTCAGCGGTGTGTGAGCATGCATGATTTGTGCGAGCCGCCAACAAAGACTCCCGAGTCAGATTGGGGGGGTGAGAGCGCCGGGTGAGTTTCGGGTGTCAGGTGTGAATTCATTCAGTGTGCCTCTTTTTGTTGAAAGGTGTATTGTTCTTTAATGTGTGTGTAGCATAAGAGGTGATTTCCCCTGAAGGGTCTTAACTGTGTAACATCATCTCCTCTTCAACCGCCTCACCCCATTGTTTCGCTGGGCGCCATGACAACGACCTGCTCTCTCTCTCGGCCTCTGTATCGGCCGACCTTAGCAGCTGTGTCACTTCCTTGGTGAGACAAAACCAGAATCAGTCACAGGCTCACACTGGTAACGCTGCAGAGGTGCAATAAAGCTGCCCTCTCAAAACTGGGAGACAAAGTTTGTGTAATCGTTCATTCTGGCGATTCATTAGATTTAAAAAAAATAAACTGAAGAGGTCAGAAGTGGGATTCTGTGGAGAGGTTACGAATACGAACCATAATATCTTACCTGTTGAAGATAGCTCCTTTAACGACCTAATTTCGGAGAAGTTCAATAAAAGAAAGGTTGGTTTTTTTTTTATCATTTCAGCCTTGTGTCCATGGAAACAGCATTTTAGGAGCCCTGAAATTATATTTCCATAGCAAAAAAACAAAACAAAACATGTTTATTGTCAAAACAAAACCTTTTGGAAACAATGATGTCAGCAGGGTCTCACCTCTGATCTAATGGTGCGGTCCAGTAGTTCTGGGAAATGGGAATTTCCGACCCCCTAGTCGTACATTTCAACGGGAACGCCCCCTCAAGTGGGACGTCCCGCTCGGGAAGTACTTCTCCCTGTTAGTATTTGAAGATGACTGCTAATCGCAACTTTATTAGGTAAACTCTGTTACTTTTACAGTGAATATTCGTTCTTTATGTTGTTTTTTTCACATTTAATCACTTGTACAACCAGTAGTTTTTAATGTATTTATAGTAAGTAGTAATACATGTTTCACCAGTGGAGTGTTTATCTATTTATTAAGAATTCATATTCAGGAAATGAGAGAAAAATAAAGGCATTGCTGCAGGGCGTCCATCTTGTTTCCGACTCTCACCGAGCGGGACAACCAGAACGCGATGATGTGGGAAATTATGTCTTCGTCCTGTTTTCATTTCACACCCAGGCTTCATGCACACGCCTCGTTTCCTGTTTCCGGTTGTTGTCATGGCAGCGCTGCAGCGCCACCTACAGGCCTGGCATAGTCACGACAGTTGCTTTGGCTCGTTTTAGGTGCTTCCGTGTGGATGAAGACATCTCTACAAACTATGCCATTCTTTAGAAAGGACTGTTTTGGAAAAAATAAAACTGTTTCTATGAGAGGCACAAACAAAAAATAAAGGAAAAAACCAACAGCTTGGTTGTTATAAAACCAGGAAACAGAAAACTAAAAGCACACAAACATTTCAGTAATGGTCGCCGCACATGACCCTTATTTAACTCCGCTTTCCCTGACCACAGACCCCTTTTGGATAGTTTCTTGTATTTGCTTTCATTTGAACTACATGCTTTAATGTTTCATAAAAATTAAAAACGTAAAAAGTTGAATTATTTCAAAACTGACAGATATGCGGCGGTTCTCAATAGAGTTATTAGTGAAGAAAATCTCTCCCTGCCCTCTATTTGCTCTACATGCCACAGCAACAGAGGGAAGTAATGTAATCTGCAAACCACTAATTGTCCCTCCATTATCACGTTATTATTGAGCTGCCTAAAGCCTATTTTTACCCAAACTTTAAAAAAAAAAAACTATTTCTGGAGCCTCAACCTAATTATACACGAACTGAACCGAAAAAAAGCAACTTCACGCTGAGTGAAAGGCAAGAAATTGTTGGCTTAAATCAACGCAATACCACCAAAATTAAGCTTTATAAATGAAATTATCCTCATTCTGCATAATTTTTTATCACCCACTGCCATAAAAGGCGCATAAATGATCATATAAATGCCCCTGTGTGTGTGTCTGTCTGTTACCAAGATATCTTATGAACCAGAAGATGGATTTCAATGATAATCTCAGAAAATAATCTGTGGATATACACCTGCAACTAATTAACCTTTGGTGTCAATCTAATTCAAGATTGTCGCCACAGCTCGCCAACCTTAACAAACACAAAACTGTTCATAACTCAGACAGTTTTACAGATATTGAGATAAAAATTGGCGCGATAGCAGCTGAGAGTCGTCCCCATCACATTACTGGAAGCGCCAGCTCCAAGCCTTTTCCAAAAGTTTGGCGTGCAAGTTGGCGGGTGACATGCATTCCTCCAAAGAATGCCAGTTATGAGAGTATGGTAACTTGAGGCTTGGCAAGATGGACTCTCTTCTAACCACAATCTTGACAGATTGCCAATGGCAAACTGAACAGTCTGCCAAAAATGGAGTAAACGCTACTTAAATCCAGTTAAAATATATGGGTACATATATCCGTAGTCTCTCCGATGGCATGTATTTTTTGGTTTTGCTGCATTTTTAAAAGCACGACAGCGGTTCAGATGCGGGCTGATGATGTGTCTCCACTTGCACATATGTTTTTCCACGGCGGAGAGATTCAGTAAGATTGCTGGTACTCTGCAGCGCGCATGGGGGCACTCAGAATGTAATTTAATCCAAAATCTTCTGCAACACACTCCAGCAGGAACGACAGCAGAGGCCAAGAAGCAGCTCTTCATTGTTCGGTAACGTTAATGCTGCACAACTCGAACATCAAATCTGTTTCTCAAAGGCAGAGGAAGAACATATCTTCAAGGGAAAACAAGAACCGAACACTCAGCGGGAGTTTGAGGACTCATCGGCACACAACATGGTGCTGGTCTGCACCCTAAGTGGTGCTTCAAGGCTGCACAATAACCCCGACGTTCAAACAACAGGTGTCGCAAATGTCATCCGGGGGAGGCTTTTTGTTACACAACACCACGACATCTGAACACAGAGCTAAACGAAGCACGATGGGATATACAGCCAAATGTGCACAGACGGGATTTCTCCGTTTTTCATAAGAAACTGCAGCGCGCGTGTCAAAGCTCCGTGAAAAACTGTAGTCATCCGTTTCCTCTCCACGGCTTCTCCTTCGTCTCCCGATCGTCTTCCTCCTGCTCATAAATAACTAAAACACGCAGATGGAGCTCATGGGAAAATGTCCTGCATGAAAGATGGCGCAGTCTGACCTCCGAACTGCAAACTTGGTGCACATTTCTTCGGTGAAATATGGAGGAGGGAAAAAAGACACACAAAGTCCTGTTTAGGAGAATCAGATCAGAATACGAGATTATTTTAAGCACAGATATGTAACTGAAGATTTATGCTGGTATTTAGTTTATTTATTTTTTTTACTTTTAACTAAGAATAGTTCTCTCCTGAACATTTTTTTGCATTAATAGATTTTGTAGTTTTGATGTTTTTACCTTCTTTTACAAAGAAGTAATGTTAATAATTGACAATAATGGCATTTTCTCAAATCAAGTGCTTGGACTTTTTCTTTTTTTGCTGTGTTGTATATCATTACTACTAAGGTAAATATAAAGCCATCTTACTTGAACATTTAACCAAACCGACAAGAAAAGAACTGATTTTACTCGTTTTTTGTTGCAAATCTTTGCATGAGGACAGAAAGTTTGTTTCAGTCAGCGTATGAGAAAACCAACACCAAACATGGCATTTCAATCATTTTGTCTCCATTTCATAAACATGTTGTAATAGATGCCAAAGCATATTAAAATAAGCTGTGTAGGGATTCATTTGGAACAGAAGAAAACTTGTTTGCGTCACAACAAAGCAGCCACATCAAAACTAAAAGGAGCCAAAGCCACAATAATATTTGAAGCCTGTCAGCAGCTATCGGACTCTCCATCTTGGGGAGATTTTTTTTACCAAAACGGATCTCTTAAACTTTGTTTTTTTATCTTTATATATCGTACTTGTTCACTTTTTGGCATGCCAGGTTAAAAAAAAGTTGCTCATGATGCAAATGTTGGTGCAAGCAGCCTTTCATTGCCATTAACACAAAATATTTAAATAAATGAAATAAGAAAAACGTCTGTAAGATAAAGTTTGAGACATATTGTTTCCTCCTGAACAGAAACAAATAAAAAAGGTTGATCTGCATTAGTGAGAATAGGTCCACTTTTTGAGGACACATATGTCCAAAAACAAAAAAATGATTTCATTCTTGAGGCGTGTAGTTAAAACTCAGTAATATTTTGACATTATTGAGTTTCGTAAATCTGGCTTATAAACCAGCTGTTATTCTACACCAGGGGTGTCAAACCCAGTCACGTAAGGGGGCCAAAATTAAAAATTTGGTCCGAGCCAAGGGCCGATCACGATCAATATTTATTAAAAATCACATAAATTAACCTTGGTTTTAGGTGTATTATGTCAAATCATTCATATAGAAATATCAATGACCTTTTCCCAGTTACAGATTATACAGAAATTAGAGCAAACATACTTTCATGAACACAGACAAATGGATCAAACTCCAAAAAGCTCATCATTAGCAGTCATTTTTTACACCTCACTCAGCTCTTAAATGAATTTTTTAACATTAAAACAGATTTTTTTTTAAAAGCCATCAACAAAAACCTGTTCATACAGAAATTAAAACTATATATTGTTGGTTTCTAAGTCACTGTCAAGAGAAAACTTCCCTCATTAGGCTCAGTTTTTTTAAGCAAAATAAGAATCAGAGATTCGATCTGAACCAGACTGGAGGGCCAGACCTGATGAAATCTAAACGTTATCTTGGGGGCCGGATGAGATGTTACAGAGGGCCTGATCTGGCCCGCAGGCCTTGAGTTTGACACGTCTGGTCTACACCATGTGCACAAGTGGTCAAATGAGCAATAAGTGAAGACTGCAGTTTTATAGATATTGTCTGCTCAAAATAACCCCCCCCAAAATGTTAAAAAACAGAAACGACTGGACTTCTACTGGATTCACCTCACAATACACGGCGTGGTTTTAATGTCCGTTTACAGATAAGACAACGCCGCCTGCTTGGACTTCTCTGCATATGTTTGCTATTATGATTGGGTATTATTTTATAAATATCCCCCCCAAATGAAAAACGTTCCCTCGATTATGAATAAATGTAAACATATTTTTGGCACTTTAGGTGCAATGAAAACATTTTGTGTGCAAAACTCAAGTTAGTTTAAAACAAAACAACGTTTTTATAACAAGTTTGAAGTCTGTTTGGTGCCGTCTCTGCAGAGTTTTCCGTGTTTTCTCCTTGAGTTTTCTCCGTGTATTCCAGCTGTTTCCCATAGTTCACCAACATGCATTTTAGGCTAATTGGAGATTTTAAAGTTGTTCTCAGGAATGAGGGTGTGTTTTTGCTGAGAGCTACAGTTGTTAAATAATATGTATGGTAAAACTGCTACGACAGGCACAAAGCACTGAAACACTGTTATAATAAACCTACTTTTTGTTTTTGCTCGTCTCGGCTTTAAAAGCAGAAATCCGCCTTCAGCTTCACCTCCAGACACTCAGATTTCTGGTGCAGGGGAGATTTATGTCATCTTTTTTCTTTCAAGATGTCTTCCTCAGAAATGCACGTACATGTGAACACACACACACATTCAAAGAGAAAATCCTGTACTTTAACAGCGCATCGCCGCCTCAGGACTTTTTCATATCCGGAGATTTTATTGTTCTTTTACATTCCTGTTGATGTAAAGCTCTGCGTGTGTGTGTGTGTTGAGGGTAACAGGCTGTTATTGGTTCTTATTCCACAGCGATTGTGCTGTTGAGACAGAGATCCCGGCTCAGGTGGGGTCAGACCTCAGGCTGAGTTACGGTGCATGTCATGTTTTGGAATGTGCTCATTACTGCTCTGATTAGAAACTGTTTTTTTTCTCTCTGGGGTAACTCGAACCTCCACTGAGAGTACAAGACCGCCATTTTCTTTTGTAGAATCGTTCTTATTGTGCAGCTTTTATTGAACGACGACGACTTTTGACTTCCATTAGGGTTTTATTTCGTTTTCTGCTTTCGTGCATTTGCTCCAGATGTTTTGCAGCTCTCTGGTACTTCGACGCTGCTCAACCTCAACGGTTAAAGCTGACGATTGCAGCATTTTTTCTTTCTGTTCCGGTGCTGTTACCACTTTTAGACGTTTTTACAGAGAAAAAAAGACATTATAAACCAAATGATTTTAGTTTAACTTACCTATATGACTTAAAAACTTGTGTTTGTGAATTCTTTACGTAGAGAGAGGAGAGAGATCAACAAAATCAGACAACAAGCACGGAGAAAAAGTACAGTTTGTTCTTTTATAGAAGCACAGTTCAACAGCATCAATGTCTAGTAGGTATTTCTGTATTCAAAAGGCAATCAAGAGTAACTCAAACTCACAAAGTTCCTAGCCTAGAGATCCTGATCTTGCAATTTTTCCAGTAATTGTTTGCCGTCAGCAAACCCTCAAACTAGTGTGTTGCAACACGGAAAGAATCCGCTCCCTGACACAATCTGACAGCAGCCGCCGGCCTCCCTCCAGCTCTCCCTGCCTTCTCCCCTTTCAGGTTTTTATCGGAGCCGTAAATATCGCCCTCGCTCTTTGTGGCATTAAAACTTAAGTGGCCCGCAGTCTAAAAGCTGTGACTTTATATCCCTGCTGGAGCGAAGTGTGAGTTTTGACTCGAAGTCCTAACTGTGTCCAGATGCAGCAGACAGTCCTAATTGGACCTGGAGCCAGTTAAATCCGAGACCCGTTCTGCTCAGCTCAACTCGTATAACTGCTCGGCCTTGACGTTGGCCTGAACTGCCCTTGCAGTGTTTCTTTCTTCTTAGTTCTTTCAAACTATGTAGTCTGCTCCAAAATAAGTCAACCCTCCTGCTGCCCTTGAGTCAGAACGACTCGTGGGTCACTTTGAGCCAAGGGCAGCTGAGGGGATGAGATAATCTGCTCAGTTTTGAAGTGGTATCCTAAGAGTATGGAGTAATGAAGAAAGAATAAAAAAGTCCACCTATGTGTCCCGCCAGACTGGAAATACTGAAAATATATCAATAATGTTAGTAACATGCTTTCTTAATTAGTAACAGTAATGTTTTAGCTATTTTAGGAATAAAAGGCAGTATATATGCTAATATATGCTTATTTTTCCATTCTTTATGACTGATTTCCCTTAAATGTCTGCCACTTGAGCTGTGTAGCTACATCTGCCACTTGTTTTTGCTCCGTCCCAGCACAAAACGTTGAAGAGGAAAGTGAACTTATAGACCCAAGCTGGTGCTGCTGAAAGGGCCAAAAAAGCTGAAGCGAAACAGAGGTCGAGGAGTGTATTTCACAAAATGGGGAGGTGGAAGGGCGGGGGGAGAAAACATCCAAAAACCTGTCGTGGCTGAAAGTCCAACATTCCACCTTTTATCAAGCGCCTGGTTTTATCATCCAGAGCCTCCCTGCATATGGTTTCATTTGGATCTGCCTCTCTATCACTCCCCCATCGCTTCTCAGACATCCCGTCTTCCTCCCGTCATCCATCTTGGCTCGCGTTTCTCCTCCCTTATTTTGACTCACTCCCTCACCCCTTCCCTCCTATCATCTATCTCCCATCCCTCCCCTCTTTCCAGCTCTCCCTCTCTGACTTCCTGCTTTCCAGCGTGCCAGACGGTCATAATTAACGAGGAAAACGATAGTCCCCCTGGCCCTCGGGAGCCCTCTCCACTCGCTGCCCTGAGAGAGAGAGAGAGAGAGGAACTCACTGCATAAGTGTGTGTGTGTGTGTGTGTGTGTGTGTGTGTGTGTGTGTGTGTGTGCATACACAGATCCCTGTTCCCACTGCACCTCCTGACTCGAACTATGGTCCCACTCCACTCAATGAGTCTTTATATTCGGTGACAGCATGATCTCACCCCCTCCAAAAAACACACCAAAATGACTTACAGAGACTCCCAAACACAGGCTGCAAACATGGAGTGCTCGACTATCCAAGAGCAACAACACACACCCAGACACACACACACACATCTGGGGCAGCAGCTCTCGTTATGAGTAATTCTGACGAGGAGCAGGAGAGAATAAAGAAAGTTACTGAATCTGCGCTTTAACACGCCTCACACTGGCGCTTTTGTAGGAGCAGGCCGGCTCAGATTTCACACCATCCCGTTATCCGCAAAACACAACAGGGTTTGTTTTACATGACCTCAGCCGTTATTCGGATGGTGGTATGTGTCTGCGCGTCTTCGCTGCTCTCTTGTTTTGGCATGCCACCTCCCTCCCATCACTCTCCACCCTCAGCGCTGGAAGGGAGAGCCCGGTTCAGAGGGCAGGGAGCTGATAAGGAGCATCGATGCTATCTGTCAGTCAGAGGCAGGAGATCCGGACCATCACGGCTCCCTCGGTGCTCCTCTTTATCTAAACAAACAGGATGCTTTCACTTATTAGCACGTTTTGAATGAGGGAGGGGTTTTTGACACATAAACATGTGTTTGAAGACACTGCACTATAATCGAACCCGTGTTCCAAGTTTAAACAGATAATTAATTAAAAGTCTGGATTAAGTCAGATGATGTCACTTATTATTATCTGAGACAGAAATGAGAAAGTGTTTGTTTTTAATTCGTCATTTTGGATGGAAACAGTTATTCGGAGATGATTGGTGAGTGAGAACAGGTGTGTTAATGAACAGATTAACACCAGGTGTGTGTGGCAGAAAAAGCAGTGGAACTTCAGTAATAATGACTGGGAACGTGAAATTACAAAACACGAAACTGGTGACACACAAAAAACAACAAAAGGAATGAAGTGTGAATGTGAGGGCTAAAAGAAGCAAAACGCTAGCTAAAACCTAAAACTAGCAAAACACTGGTTATAAACTAAATACAACACAAGGTTAGCTAAAGGTATGAGAAGGTTAGCTGCAATCTAAATGTAGCAAAAATCTAGTTAAAAATATTACAAGACTGGCTAAAAGGTAAAAGTAGCAAAGGGTTACCTAAATGTAGCAAAAAACTAGCTAAAAGTAGCAAAAGGCTAGATAAAAGTAACAAAAGGCTAGCTAAAAATATCAAAATGCTAGCTAAATGTAGCAAATGGCTGGCTAAAAGTAGCAAGTAGCTAGCTAAAAGGTAAAAGTAGCAAAGGGCTAGCTAAAAGTATTAAAAGGCTAACTAAAAGTAGCAAAAGGCCAGTTAAAAGTAGCTAATGGCTAGTTAAAAGTAGCAAATGGCTAGCTAAAAGTAGCAAGTAGCTAGCTAAAAGATAAAAGTAGCAAAGGGCTAGCCAAAAGTATTAAAAGGCTAGCTAAAAGTAGCAAAAGGCTAGCTAAAAGTAGCAAAAAATGGCTAAAAGTATCAAAATGCTACCTAAAAGTAGCAAATGCCAGATAAAAGCAGCAAAATGATAGGTAGAAGTAGCAAAAGACTGACTTAAAGTATCAAAAGGCTAAAAGCTAAAAGAAGCAAAACACTAGATATTAGCTAACTTGAGTAAAAGTGTAGCTAAAAGTAGGAACTTCTTATGATGGGCAGTTTTTTCAGCTCTCAGGTAAATTACCTCCTACCTCCCCTCCTTCCCAACAAACCATCTTTCTTCTGATTGGCCAACATCTGTAAGCCCGCCATGAGCCATCAATCAGAAAATGAAGTTTTCGACTGTCCAGAAATCCAGAGGAATTGTGGTTTTTCTGTGCACAAAAATTGCAAAACAGGAGGAAATATTTTTGCAGCTTGTTGCGCCGAAGCGTAAACCGTACGGTAAACGGGCTCCGGCGTGGACAGCTGCTGGCACAAGCAGAACTTGTGTTGCACGAACAGTCAGTCATCCCGGACAAACAGTGGCGTAAATACAAGCAAACGCATGAACGCACGTGGAAGCAAACTGTGCAAATGTGACACGGCGGCAAAAAGGAGTTTTCATCTTATCTCCAGTTTTCTGTCAGTTTACTGTGTTTGTTCTGCCATTAGTGACAGCAGGTATGTGTGCTGCCAAGCGTAAGCGTGTGTGTGTGTGTGCAGCAGTGTAAATATTGTGTTGTGCTCTAGTAACAGCTCTTCCTCTGGCTCTGCAGTAGCAGCACGCTCGGCTGTTTATTTTCCTTCCTGATGGACGACTTCTTATCAAATAAGCAGACACTGCCTCCGAGCCTGCTGTCCAACCACGCGCTCCCAGAGGACATCCCGCCCTCTTTCCTCTTCTCTCCAGGCCTTAGTGAGGCCTCGGAAGTGAGCCGCCCGCCCGCCTGCCCGCCCGCCGTCGGGAACGGGGGGACTGGATGAGTGTGGATGCGCTTCGCGGGGCGTGAAGAGCAAACCCACGGCTCGCTCAAAGATTTACTGCAGATCTTCGGAGGAGCACAAGCAGACAGAGCAGATCTGATGGATGACGGAGCGTTTCGTCTCTTTTTTTTGCCACGGCTGTGACCTCAGTTAGGACACTTAGATCAGGGCCAACGACAGCTCGCACTAAAGGACGTTTTTGGGGCGTGAGGGCTGAAAACACTCAAATAAAAGCTCCAAATACACCAGGAAGTTTAACAACGTGTAGAAACTAATTTCTGAGAACAAGCAGTTCGAGCTCTGAATATTTTGATGTGCAAACGTCAAACTATCAAGAGCAGAAAATTAAAGTGTTTTTGTTTAGTCGCTCACATAAAAAAGAGCTTTTTTTGTTTTTCTTCTATTAAAAAGGATGCCAAAAAGGTATAAAATGTGCTAAAGTTTTTTTTTTAAATTTCATTTTAAGTCTAAACGTTACCTTAAAGTGATAGTTCAGATCATTTGAGAGGTTATGAACCAATAATATCTTACCTGTTGTAGATAGCGCTTTGAATGGCGTCAGTTTAAAGAAATAAACTTTATTTCTGACTCAAGAGACGAGCTAACAGCTAGTCAGAGGGAGGCCAAGACCTACTTCCTGATCATTTTCCTGGTGGCGTTCTTGACATACTGTTTAAACGATCTCATATAAAAAAAAATTAAAATAAAATAGTACGGTTGCAGCCCTCATATTTGTTTAATTGGCAAGCTCTGCACTGGATGGTTTGTGTATGTTGTTGAAAATTTAAAAAAAAAACCAACAACAAAAATAAAACATTTATGCAATAAATAAAAATGTGTGGATTGGTTTCAGATGACAGCAGTCCCCTCAGACTAGCTTTTAGCTCCTCAGTTGGGTAAAAATGTAACTATTTCTCCAAACTGAGGTTGTTCAAAGAGCTATCTACAGCAGGTAAGATATTGATTGTTTATAAACTTTCCACAGAACCCTACTGTTGCTTTAAGGCAAAAAAAAGTTACCATCTGTGTGTTAAAATGAGCTGTAAAGACTAAAATATGTGAACATTTCTTTTTTTCAGGCTCTCTTTTCAGAGCCTCTCAGATTTATGGATCTCCAGTAATTCAATTTTAAGGTTTTGAAAAGCCCTTTTTTCTTCTTTCTGTAGCACTATATCAGTATTTTTTTTCTTTACACTTGGCTGCAGACAACTTTTACAGCTAACTCATGAAAAACCCACCCAGGTTGAATGTCTTGAATTCATACATAATCAAGAAAACTCATTTATTGTCTTTTTTTTATTGTTCTTCTTCGTACGCTTCCAGGTAGAAGACATCCTGAGTGAAACCATCTGGCCATTATACACTCCTCTCCATCATGCCTCCTCCTGTGTGTGTGTGTGTGTGTGTGTGTGTGAAGAAGTGAGAAACTGTGAGCTGCAGTGGATTACATGTTTATATCCATATTTGTAAGTCTGCTGTGAAGGGGATTGTGTGTGTGTGTGTGTGTGTGCAGTGCTGACAGCAGTGTGTACAAGCGTGTGTGTGTGTGAGAGAGTGAAAGTGTGTACACTGAGAGTTGTGAGAGTAAATAAACGCAGTGCAGCGGGAACTCACGTGGCGTTATTATCAGAGCTCAGAGAAAAGACAAACTGTTTTTTCACTCGGGTTTGATTCATACCACCCTCTGCTGCCTGCCTCTTTTCTCTACGACCCACCACAGCACGCACACACACACACACACACACACACACACAATCTTAGCCCCACCGCCTCAAATGCAACACATGGTTTCAATCAGGAGAATATTTTTAGCGCTCTAGCTTTTCATGCAGGAATTCTAATCATCGTGATTATTGCAGTTTATTCACTCGCAGCGTTTCTGCATCATAAACTGACCCCCTGTCGCAGAGCTGGGAACCCAGGGGCCACTTTGGCTTTTTTTAAATTTTATTTCAGACGCCTGCCGCTCGATTGCAGCTCGCTTGTGATCGGGGAACTCTTTAAAAACGGCCCAGATGCTACAGGCGAGCCAGTCTTGTGTTGGACTCGCTTGCTTTGATGATTCTTTGAAAGAAAAATCCACAAAATAAAGTTTGGTTTGGGAGACCACATATCAAACGCGCACACACACTCACACACACATGCACAGTATGCAAACTCACACACTCGCAATTTGTGGTTACGCTGAGGCATTCTTTCTCCCTTCTTCTCCTGCTCCTCCTTTCTCACATACATACACACTAAGTTGGACTCATTAATCTGGGCAGACTCAGGAAACCGCTCCAGTGAGCTGGCTGGAGGCCCTGGGAGGGGTGGAAGGAGCGGGGTGGAGGTGTGTGTGTGTGTGGAGGTGGGGGGGACGGGGATCAAAGCAAGGACGAGAACAGCAGACTCGCTGAAAAGAAACAGCAGAGGAGGGGAAGAAAGGAGAGAAGAAAGTTTTGAGAGGGGGAGAAAAGAGAAAGGAAAATTTCCTTCTGCTCTTAAGTTCGGAGAATACAGGAAGGAGAAGCTCTTGATTTAATGAACTGGGGCTACAGAGTGTGTGTGTGTGTGTCGGCGTTTCCATCTTGACCCTTTAGGATGCAACAAAGATGTGTGTGTGAAAGCATACTGGATTTAACTGAGAAATGAAACTATATATAAGCAGAAAAGAAAAAAAAGCACCAAAATGTTTATGATGTACAAACGAGAATGGGTTTAGCTACACACACTTACACAAACGTGCACACACACACACACCAAAAGAAAAAGCTCCGCAGGGAGGGTCGACGGTCCTTAAGAAAATATTCCCCAAAGCACTAATTAGAAAAACGATGGTGCTCGTTAATAGCCCGCTCCCATACACACATGGAAAACTAAACCCCACCCTCAGCTCCCCCCCACCTCGAGTCTGGCAGAAGAAAACAAAACAAAACAAAAAGATTCAGGCAGTGGGAGAAGGGAGCTTTCCTCTGGCAGGCCTGGGTCAGGGCCCTATATACCTACCGCACTGCTCCGTCTCCCTTACAGCGCCGAGCGCCTCCCCTCCCGCACGGAAACCTGAGCCCCGGCCTCCTCCTGCAGCGTGCACCAGCGTGCAAGCGCACACCGAGCCCAGAAGTGGCACATGGTCCTGGTTAAACGCTTCTGGGCTCCAAAAAGGAAAAAAAAAAAAAACAAATCTTGGAGTTATGCCTCTTCATTTGAAATACCGTGAAGTGGGAGGAGGTACGCTGTAGTTTCCACCTCTCTCCTCCTTCTATGCCCAGTCCCTCACCCTGTTCAGGCTGCTCAGATGTTCTCACAGAGAGGTTCGAATGCAAACACACCTGTATGCAAACCCCTTCTTCAGACGGGCCTCGACCAACGGCGGAGAGTTCAGGAATCAATTTGTTCCCTCTGTGCCGTCGGAGCTCACTATCTCTTTGTGGACATTTCCTCCCGCTGCCATAGCCCAACCCAACCGCCCATTACTAAACCACACAAGCCCTTATTAAATGTATATATAGTCACGCTTCAGACCAGGAGACACTTTCTCACACAAAGGCTCGAAGGAGAGAACAGAGGGCCATGGAACACATTCCTGCGACGGCAGGGAGGGAAACTGGAGCCAGGCCCCTGATCCAAAATGGCCTCGGCTTGCGTGGGCGGACGAGCAGAGTCGAATCCAACACGCCTGCGTCTTGTTTCGCGACAACGCCCCTCCTTCGCTCGGTCACGCTTCCCTCCAGCCCTCATTAGGCACATTTCACTTAGGGTGACGGTGTTATTTCAGCGTTTGTTGCTCGTTATGGGAGTGTTTTTCCTGCGGCGTGGCCCTCGCCGTGAGCGTGTCTGTGTGTGTGAGAGAGGGGAGGGGGGGGGGTCTTCTTGAACCCAGGTTGAAAGTGTAGAAACGCAGAGTGCGATTCCAGATGTGTAGTGTGTTTTACTGCTCTGGCTGGGATGACAGGGCTGTAAAGAACCTCTCTGGAGTGGCCTGAAGCGGGTGTGGAGGGGAGAAAAGGGAGGAGTTAAACACTCAGCGGGTTAAGCGCCTGGGGGTTGTATCCAAAAAGAGGTGAGGGTTGGACAGAGGGGGGGGCGAGAAGGTCACGGTGGTGTTCAGGGGTTTGAGAGAAGTTAAGTATGGGGCAGTTTTTAGGGCCTTTGGGACTCCAAACCTGGAAGGGTGAGGAACGGGGGGGGGGAAATGAATAGATTTTCCTGGCAAAGACGTCGCTCTCCTCTGGCTCAGGTGTGCTTGGAACCATGAAACAGTGCGTTCATCCCAGAACGTGGAAAGGAGAAACAGAGAAATGGAGGACAGACTTCAAAGGAGAAGTGGAGCTTCAGACAGCGGCTGCTTATCGTTAGTTCGGCAGCAACAGTTGGAAACTGTTTGCCTGGTTCCTCCTCCTTAGAACCCCCTAAAGAACGGTGTAAACATCTCAATGTGAGGATAAAAGAAGTTCAAAACCGTGTGTCCGTTCCAATCTGTGGGAAGATTGTGAACAATTAGTATCTTCCCTGCTGCAGATAGCCTTTTTGAACCACCTCAGAGTTGCTAGATCGACGGACAAAGTGGACTGCTGGAGGCCTAAAAGGGCTATTTAACCTTTTGAGTGCCGTCAGTTCCACGTTACACGGTGATTTAGATGGAACTCTGTAGCAGCGGCTAGCTGTGGCGCTTCCGGTGCGACCTGGGTCGCTTTCAGCAGCGAGATCATAACGTTCCTGCTGGAATAATGTGCAACTGTGGCGGTTTGCGTAAGAGCGTCCGCCTAAACCACTCAGAGACCTGTGAGAGCGGAGTCCACGCTCGGCCTCGGCCCGCTCCGAATAGCTGACAGCTCAGGTTTAAGCTGTTCCTCCAAACAAGAGATAGAAGAAAATGCAACAAAATGGTGCAACAGAAATGCAGAAACTCCAGCTAACATTAACCTTTAATTAGCAACTGAATGTCTGCTGTTTTGGTCATTATGGCCTTAAAGTTTACCGTTTAAAATAAAAGCAAAAATGTTTATTTACTTCTATTCAACTCGTTTGGTTGAGTCACAGTAAAATGATCGATTTGTTCCCATTTTTTTTTTACACCATACTGAACAATAGGGGGTATTTTTTTCTTATTTTTTTCAGTGACAGTGTAGCTAACGTCAATGTTTGACACCAGTTTGCGCCGTACTACAACCGAAGGGGCAACATTCAACTAATCTGCAGCCTCCAACATAATATTATAGAGAAAACAGCAGACTGGTCCTCCTGTTGCAGAACTAATTATATGGACGAAAAACATATTTTGCACTCAGTAAAAGAAGACACCTCCACTTGAGTGTGATGGTTCGGTCCTTACTGATTTAACCAGCTGATAATTACCTAAAAAGTGGCTTTTTGTTGAACGGAGTGAAAGAGTTCACAGTTCAGACAGCAGAACTTGGTGTAAAAATAAATCAGGATTGTGAAACTCAGACCAGGTGGGTCAGCCGGACTGAGGGAAGCGGACAGAACAGCTGCCACGCGCAGCACGGTTTCGTGGATTTGTGCTTCTCAGACCTGATCGATTTAGCCACACTCAGCAGAAATGAGCGGAAACCAAGTCCTGCGTTCAAGCCGACCCATTTTGTTGTGAGGTTCTGCTTTAAGTTTGCTGGACTTGGGCCAACGTTTGGGCTTTTCTTTTCTAAGCTGTGGTGTCTTGAAACGCTTTCCAGGCCACCTGGTTCAGCTCGGACCTAATGGCTTGCTGATGTCGCTCTGCAGTTAAACGCTGCTCAGCCTTTCGGGATCATCTTCAAAGGAAGCCTTTTAGATCATCTTTGATTGTTAAAACCTGACCGAGGATGTTTCTTGGACTCTTTTGTTGTCCCAGAGATTGCAGTCACCGCTTCTGTGAGTCACCTATAATCTTATCTTTACGGACAGAAACTTACAACTGGAACTTTAAAAAGATCTCTGGCTCATATCAAGCGTGAAAAAGCGTGTGGAGAACGGGAAAGGCTGCGAGAGAAAGACAAAAGACAAATCTTAGGGAAGAAATAAAAGTTTATGCATGAGGAGACATGACGTACGACTCTGTGTGTGTGTGTGTGTGTGGTTGGGTGTTGTGATTCAGCTTTGTGATTCCTGCAGCTTGTTAGTCACGCTCGTTAATATGTGCTTGTTTTATGGGTTCTGTTCAAAGACTGATGTGGCGTTTCATCTCAACTTCACCTTTACAGACGCTCGGGAGAGGCAGAGAGGTGAGAGGAGGAGGAGGAGGAGGAGGAGGAGGAGGAGGAGGAGAACAGAGCAAGTTAAAAAAAAAAGAAAGATAACTGTGCCCAGTTTTTAATCATGATACGGCAGATTTCATGCAGCAAACAAAGGAAAAGAGAAGAAAGATGAGGATAATGTCATGGTAGAACGGAAACAGACAAGTTTATTGTCTTAAAAACAGAAAATGACTCATTTTTTATGACAAGCAGCCAATTTTCATTTAGTTGCACGCTCACATTATGCCTCATACACCAAATTACCTAAATATAAGTTTAGTTCAGATCTAGGAGTACATTGATTACTTAAATATGATCTGCGTGTGTATATTTAACCAAACAGGAAGCTGAAGATGCAGCAGCAGCTGCTACAACCAGCTCACTGAAGCTCACAGTTGAGTTTTTTTAAGAATGAATGCTCTTCTCTTTATTCTTTTAAGTGTTCAAGTTATTCTAAGAGTTGCTAAATATGTGTTTATTTAAGTTAAGCAATGAGGTTATATTGTGCTAAATGGAAAAATACATATTGGCCAAAAGAATTGGTGCCCTGAGATCTAAAAATCAGATTTTTTAAAGAGGGTTCTGTGACTAAGATCTGCAGCACAGTGGTTCTCAAAGGACCACCTATCATTGGAGATATTAGTTTATATATTCATATCTGGCTTCAACAAGAAAATTGGACGGTCCCGTAGAGTCTGTGCTGAAAACGGCATCATCTATGCAGCAGGCTTGGCTCTTCCTTTAAACCACGACGACTGAATGCAAGTTTAAGATAACTTGATTAAAATCTCCTCATTTTGCACATTTTCTTGCTGAACAAACTCCGCCGCCGCCTAAGCCTCTAACATTCGTTAACCTTAGTCCCCTAGTTTCCAAACAAGTTCTCTTCATCGCATTTTGTTTTTTTGTTGTTTCAATTTGAAGAAACGATCAGAAATCATCACCTTTTATGGCCATTTACACCTTTTAGGTTGACGTCACAGTTTCTATTTCGACGCTCAGACAGCTTGTTATTTAACTTGTTAACAGCTGAAACTAATAACGTATTCTGATTAACACCAGTGGTGCTCAGCAGGAGAACCAGGCTGTTGTTGATCGCTCTTATTCTGACTGGACTAATGAGCTAATGGCTAGTCGGAGCCGGGCCTAGACTGAAGCTGATTGTTGCCGCCTTAAAGCACCACGCTCAAAAAACTCCTCCAGACGCTATTTTAATAACCTTCATGCTGTGTTCACCGTTTTCTGTTTTCTAATGGAGCAAATATTATAATTAAACTCCATTTAAGTTGTTCAAAGAGCTGTCTACAGCAGGTAAGATATTGATCGTTCATTAGGTATGCCGGGCTGCATTTTGGGTCAGTTTAAGTCAAACTGTTCTTATTGTTTGTTGACTCCAGAGACGATGCAGCACAGCCATAAAAACATCTCTGTAAGGTTTATAGAACTCGCAGGAATAAGTTTGATTATTGATGCCAGTTAAATGCTGTCATTAGAGATGACTTTTAACTCACAGAAATAAGCGTAATTCCTCATATTTTGCGGATAATTTTATTAGGATGGACCACTTATTTGCTTAATTGTTTATTGAAGCACAGTTTCAGTTATTGTAGTCTCGGAAGGAGAAGGTGGCGATAAAAACACGCCACATTGTCCTCGACGCACACTGTGTGCGTGTGACCACTCACTCGCCCTCTCGCCTCTTTCCTTCCTCCTCCTCCTCCTCCTCCTCCACAGGCACCCCAGCACGTCCAGGTCCGGAGAGCGAGGCTTTCTGGGGGGATCAGAAACAGATGTGCCTCCTGCCCTCTTAACTTTCGCACACTCACACACACACACACATGCTGGCAGCTATTCGGGACCAGCACCGGGGACCCAGTGAGAATGCCGGGCCGGCGTGACCCTGAGCTTGACCCCAGCCCGCAGCAACTCAGACAGGAAAGGGACGCAATTGGCTTCAGCTGTGACCCTCCGCTCCGTTCCTCCTGCATACGTCCCCCCCCCAGCCTCTCATTAAGACAAACTGTTGTTAAAGGCAAAGCAGCTTTCACTGCCACTAAAGCCAACACCCTGCAGCACGGACGGCGGGGGCGAGGGCGGGGCAGATGAAGGAAAGGTAGAAAGAACAGGACTCCAATCGAAGCCGGGGCTCCTGGAGAACAAAGGAGATTATTTTAAAGCAAACATCAAGGTGAAGGAAACTGCTGGGAGGGGAAAGAGGGCACAAAGTAGGAGAAATCCAGACCAGGGGGGAGGAGGAGGAA
>NC_051450.1:16079499-16080839 GCF_001649575.2 Kryptolebias marmoratus
CACACACACACACACACGCACAAGCACTCCATTACTCCACCAAGCCGTGCCGCGCGCGCACACAACACTCCCACTGTTTCACGCTGAAGCAATAATAAACACTTGCAATAATATTTTCACAGCAGCCAACAGCCCGCTGCAGATCAGAGCCTCGCGCAGCTGCGCGCGGGACGCCTCCACGCGCACGCAAACATGTCGCCCGGCGCTCAGACCCGACTTACTGGAGGCCGAGTCTTTTTAACGAGAAGTTTAAAATATATATATATATAAAAAATAACAAAACAGACTTAAACTAGCATTTCCTAAAAGTCTTAACTGACTGAAGACATCAGATGAAACAGACGCTGTTGAAGCTAAAAGAGGCTAAATGTGAGCTAAAGGCTAAAAGAAGCTAAATGCTAGCCAGAAGCTAAAAGTAGGAAAACACTAGCTAAAAGGTAAAAGCAGCAAAAGGAGACAAAATGAAATAAATATGTTGAAGCAGACAAAGAAATTGTTTTAAAGGAAATAGAGATCTTAATGGGTCTTTAAGTGTTTTTTTGTAAATAAAGTTAAATATTTTGAAAACCATAAAGGTCACAGAAACTCAAACTCATAGCTGGAATGTCCTGAATAAGTTGAACATTTTGACATTTGAATGGTTAAAATAATATAAAGTGGCTATCAAAAAAGAAAAAGGTACAGAAATAAACTCAAAGAATAAATAAATAAACTGAATTTACATGAAGTTTGTCCATTTTTTAAAAAAGAACATGCCCTACCACTGTGATATTTCTGATCTTTTAGGGGTTTTTTGTGTGTGTTTCTGATAATGTCCTGTAATATTTGTAAAATGAATAAGACTGCATAAAAGAAAACAACAAAAACAACAATTGTCTCATTTTAATAAAGAATTCAAAACCCAGAGTCATGCTGCCCTCTGGTGGTTGTAGCCCAGCATTGAAACTTAAAAAAAAAGTGCTAATTTAATTTTTAAATATAATAAAACATGAGCAATCCTTCCTTTTATTAAGCTCAAGTCAAACTTCTGAATAAACTAAATGTTTTAGTTGTTTCTTTGTGATAAAACTGACCCATAAACTACTTCCTGTTTGTTTGTTAATGAGTTTATCCCACATATCAACACCTGAGTGTGTGTTTTTTGACGCATTTAAAGAAGAACACGACCCCTCCGTTCACGTTCCAGCCAGGTTCCTTCCTCAAACTAGAGAAGTTCTCCGGCTCTGGGAGTAATGAGTGGCATGGAGGTGCTGCTCACATGGGAACCTTCAGCCACGGCGGAGGAAAGCGGGGGCATTGAGGGGCACTGGCCTGAGGTTAATCCCCATTCACCCCCCCCC